>NC_029794.2:2532689-2581355 GCF_000816755.2 Arachis ipaensis | reverse complement strand
ACACACAAATGCTGATAACAACCCCTCTAAAAAGGCTTCTTTAACCACTAAGGTTGAGGAATATAAAGCCAAGATACCTTATCCTTAAAAACTCCGGAAAGAGGAGCAGGATAAGCAATTTGCTCGCTTTGCAGATTATCTTAGGACTCTTGAAATAAAGATTCCATTTGCAGAGGCACTTGAGCAAATACCTTCTTATGCCAAGTTCATGAAAGATATCTTGAGTCATAAAAAGGAGTGGAGAGAAACAGAAAGAGTTCTCCTCACTGAAGAATGCAGTGCAGTCATTCTGAAAAGCTTTCCTGAAAAGCTTAAAGACCCTGGGAGTTTTCTGATACCATGCATATTAGAAGATAATTGTACCAAGACAGCTCTATGCGATCTTGGAGCAAGCATCAACCTAATACCTGCATCCACTGTCAGAAAGCTTGGCTTCGCTGACGAAGTTAAACCGACCCGGATATGTCTCCAACTTGCTGATGGCTCCACTAAATACCCATCAGGCGTGATTGAAGACATGATTGTCAGAGTTGGGCCATTCGCCTTTCCCACTGACTTTGTTGTGCTGGAAATGGAGGAGCACAAGAGTGCTACTCTCATCCTAGGAAGACCCTTCCTAGCAACTGGACGAACCCTCATTGACGTTCAACAGGGGGAAATAACCCTGAGAGTCAATGATGATGAGTTTAAGTTGAATGCTGTCAAAGCCATGCAGCATCCAGACGCATCAACAGACTGCATGAAAGTTGATCTCATTGACTCGTTAGTAGAAGAGATCAACATGGCTGAAAGTCTCGAATCAAAGTTGGAAAATATCTTTAAAGATGTTCAGCCTGATTTAGAGGATTCAGAGGACATGAAAGAGCCTCTGAAATTTCTTCTAGAAGAGGAAAACCCTCCTAAACCCGAGCTCAAGCCATTACCACCATCCTTGAAATATGCATTTCTAGGAGAAGGTGACACTTTTCCAGTGATCATAAGCTCTGCTTTAAATTCACAGGAAGAGGAAGCACTGATCCTCACCTGAAACTTGTTCTGAAAAGATGCCAAGAGACCAACCTAGTTTTAAACTGGGAAAAATGTCACTTCATGGTGACTGAGAGGATTGTCCTTGGGCATAAAATCTCAAACAAGGGAATAGAGGTGGATCAAGCAAAAATAGAGGTAATTGAAAAATTACCACTAGCTACCAATGTTAAGGCAATCAGAAGCTTTTTGGGGCATGCAGGATTCTATAGGAGGTTTATAAAGGATTTTTCAAAAATCGCAAAACCTCTAAGCAATCTGCTAGCTGCTGACACACCATTTGTGTTTGACACAGAGTGCCTGCAGGCGTTTGAAACGCTGAAAGCTAAGCTGGTCACAGCACCAGTTATTTCTGCACCAGACTGGACATTACCATTTGAGCTAATGTGTGATGCCAGTGATCACGCCATTGGTGCAGTGTTGGGACAGAGGCATGACAAGCTTCTGCACGTCATTTATTATGCTAGTCGCATTTTAAATGATGCCCAAAAAAATTACACAACCACAGAAAAAGAATTACTTGCAGTGGTTTATGCCATTGAGATCATACTTAGTAGGATCAAAAGTGATTGTGTATACTGACCATGCTGCTCTTAAATATCTACTCACAAAGCAGGATTCAAAACCCAGGCTCATCAGATGGGTGTTGCTTCTCCAAGAGTTTGATATAGAAATAAGAGACAGAAAAGGGACAGAGAACCAAGTGGCTGATCATCTGTCCCGGATAGAGCCAGTAGAAGGGACGCCCCTCCCCTCTCTTGAGATCTCTGAGACTTTTCCGGATGAGCATTTATTCGCCATTCAGGAAACACCATGGTTTGCCGATATTGCAAATTATAAAGCTGCAAGGTTCATACCCAAGGAGTACAACAGTATACAAAAGAAGAAATTAATCACTGATGCAAAGTACTACTTGTGGGATGAACCTTATCTCTTTAAGAGATGTGCAGACGGAATAATCCGTAGGTGTGTGCCTAGAGAAGAAGCACAGAGAATCCTATGGCACTGCCATGGATCTCAATATGGAGGCCATTTCGGAGGTGAGCGAACAGCCACCAAGGTCCTCCAATGTGGCTTCTATTGGCCCACACTCTATAGAGATTCCCGAGAGTTTGTACGTAACTGTGACAGTTGCCAAAGAGCTAGTAATCTGCCTCATGGTTATGCCATGCCTCAACGTCATCTAGAATCTTTGAACCAGGACAGAAGGTTCTACTGTTCAACTCTAGACTCAGGCTATTCCCCGGGAAATTGAAATCCTGGTGGAGGGGACCATACGTGATTACAAGTGTATCACCATATGGTTATGTGGAGCTTCAAGATATTGATTCTGATAAGAGGTTCATTGTCAATGCACAGAGAATCAAGCATTATCTTGAAGGCAACGTTGAGCAAGAATGCTCAAGGCTGAAGCTAGATTAAAAGCTCAGCAAAGTCCAGCTAAAGACAATAAAGAAGCGCTTGCTGGGAGGCAACCCAGCCATGGGGCATCAATTCTCTGAGCATTTTGCCCTATTTTTATTTTTATTTGTTTATATAAAGTTCCCTGACACTAAGGTAAATCATTATTTTCATAAATCCACAGGGTTACAGAAAGAATCTGCACACAAAACAGAGATAGGGAGCTCACTGGCAAGAAAACGCCAGTGAAGGCCATTTTGGGCGTTCAACGCCCAAAATGGGCATCCAGTGGGCGCTGAACGCCAGTAAGGATAGCTATCTGGCATTCAACGCCAGAAAAGGGCAGCAACTGGGCGTTGAACGCCCAGGATAGCAGCAATTGGGCGTTGAACGCCCAAAACAGGCAGTGTTTGGGCGTTCAAACGCCAGGATGGCAGGGAGGAGCCAAATTCATTTTTCCACACATTTTTCCATTCTAATTTCAAATTTTATGTTTCAATGCATGATTTTTACATAAACATGTTAAGAACCCTGATTTCTAAAATCCCCAATTTCTAAAAATCCTACTTCAAAAATATCAAATATATCTTAATCCATAAGCACAAACCCTCTTTGCAAATTCAATCCAACTCTTTTCAAATCTTTTCTAAAAACAAATCTATCTTTTTCACTCTAAAATCTTTTCAACTAATCAATATCGGATCGGTTTAACCGCAAACTAATAACACTAACAGACCGAGCAGGCATATAAAACTGGTAATTAAAAAACCGGCAAAAAATCGTTGAACCGCACAAAAGCCGACCGGTCGGATCGAACCGGAACCAGGCCAGTTTACACAAAAAAAGGGAAGCTCATTCGTTTCTTTCTCCCTTTCTCCGTTTCTTTCTTTCAGTCAGAGAAATCACCCAAACCCAACCACAAAACCCTAGCACTGTAAGCCTACACCACCGCCACAAGGAGTGTCATACTGCCGCCGTCCGTTGCACTCACAGTTCGCCATCCGTCATCTAGCGTCCCTCGTGCTCCAAATCTTCAACTCCTGTTTGCTGTCACCGATCGCGGTTGCTTCCTCGACCTCGGCGTCCGTCGTCTTTGTCTGCTCAGCCCCGCTTCCGTCGCCGTTTGTTTGCCGTTCACGTTCGCGTTTTCGATCGCATTCTTCGCCGTACGCGTTCGCTCGGCGTTCACCGTTCGCGTTCAATCGCCGTTCACCGTTCGAGTTCGTGTGCGTCTGGAAGCCACGTTGCTCTGCTTCAAACTCTGCGACCAACCCGCGCGCTCCACACAGCCTTCAAACTGCTCTCTTTTGTCCCCGCCGTAAGTTCCCTAAACCCGCCACCAGACAATACACTCGCACAACACCAATACTCTTCTTCAAACTCTGCAACCTATGATTTATATTACAATAAGTACTTATTTTATTTGGTATTGGTTTGGATGTTTTGGTAGACTAAATTAAAGTTACAAAAGTTATGTTCTCTTCTCTATCACGATGAAATCAAGCTTTGAATTCTCTTATTTCGTTTTAATTTTACCGCACTCAACATGTTTGATGAATTGCTTTAACTATATTTCTGGTTGGTTTTATACTTTCTAGCTTTTAGAAACTTATTAAGTTGATTGCATGTGAAATTAGAATAATTGGATCATAGTAATTAAGAAATTTTAGCTGTACAAATAGCATCTTTGCAGAAAACATGTTAGCATGATGATTGCACTTGCATTAGTGTTCTTCTGGTAAATGTTTAAACTGTTATTGTGAACTTCTTAATTTGCTAATTGTTCGTGTTCTTGTGTTACCTTTTTTTTGTTGTGATTTTCTGTTATTGAATTTCTTAAGTTGATTTGCTAAATTGTTGGGCTGCTGTTATTCTAATTTGTCAAATTGTTCGGTTGCTGCGACTTCATTTGTTGGATTTTCTATTTAGGTCTTGTTCTTGTTTATTTGCTAACTTGTTGCTGTATATTTATTGTTTATTCGCTGGATATTGGTGATCATTGTATTTGAGATTGTTTACTATGAAAGTTAGATGTGGTGTTGAAGTCCATGATTAGTGCATCCCTTTGATTTAAATTCTAATTTTGTTAGGACTTAATGGGTTGCATTGGTTAAACACTAATAAATATTTTATGTATGCGTTTTGATTTTTTAATGAAATATGATATGCCTATGATAAGGGTTTTATAGACAATTAGGAGGTACGTTGTTAGTGAGTGAGAACTATGGTAATATGTATGCGAAATGATAATTGAGCTCATCAAGCATTCATTCATTGTTAAATTCAATGACATGAAACCCAGTACATAGTCTGAGTTCCTTGAAGACCTCTGTAAACAGGTTTTTTCATCTGATTTTATGTGCATATCATCCATGCACTAGTTTTGGTTGTTTATTCTGATTAAAAAGGCATTAAACAGCTGGCTGTGCATGGTTAATTTGCATATGTTTCTCCCTGTGTTCCCGCATGTTGCTGAATTGGTAATCAATAAATTCGCATTTTTGCTGTAAATCGGTACTTTAATAGGATTTGTTAAATTTGTTGCTGTAACTAGCACTTGTTGCTGAATTTATTGCTTCTCAGTCACAGAATCAGAACAGAATGCTCAGTCAGTGCTTGAATAATCTTTGCTTGCTGATTGTATTTGATGATAAATTTTAAGTTGATAACTTTTAAAATTTACATTTGCACTGCCCATGTTACTGATTCACTGTTCTTTCAGTTCTTTTTGTTGTTGTTAATCATCATGATGAGGTTTATTAAAATTTGAACTACCTATATTACTGAGTGTTCCTTCAGTGCTTTTGCTTGTTGTTACTCATTGTGGTGAACTTTGTTAAAATTTGCACTGCCTATGTTACTGATTCACGGCTTCATGCCTCTCGTAATTATCAATGGCATGAACTCCGAACCAAAGCCCCAACTCTTTGTAAAAAATTGTAATGAAAGCTTATTGGGACTTTTTCTTCTACTTAAGGTATGAATCAGAATGATGAGGCCAAGTTGTGAATACACTAGTGTCAACGGACCATAATATGTATTGAATTTGTGACATCAGAAGGGTGTAATAATAACAATAATGGAGTCATGTTACTTGAATATTGAGGTTTAACATTTAAACTCTCAGCTTCTCAGCCCTGTTTGATTCTTCATCTCAGTCAATTGAATCGAATCAACCATGCTTTCTTTTTATTTTTCTCTTAGTTGATTCTTAATTTTTCTAATGTATGTAGCTTTCTGAACCAGGTGGATCAGATTATGTAGTTTTCTTTATTTGGGATATTTTCGGAGATGCATTAGAAGAGCTATTTTATTATTATGGTTGGTATAATAATATTCACATGTTCTGTATGCTTGTGATTGTTTCGGTGTTGATGGTGGCCCTCTTATCCAACTGCTCTTGTTCTGTAGTATGCTTAATTTTATAAGTATTAAGGTTAGACAGATATTTTGTGTTGTATGCTGCTATAACTAAACCCTAAAGAGTTGGTAGAGGATTTGAAGAAACTTGTAATTGTATAGTATTCATTTATGTGTGTATTCTAGCCTGAGTTTTGCGCTGTTGATGCTTGTGGTTACTAATTCTGAAATTTTAAAGTTGTGCTTGATTTTTGGTTCTGAATATCTTATCTTCTGTGACTAAGAAATAGGAATAATTTGTTTTGGTTAATTACTTAATATTGCTCATAATTTTTGTTAGCTGTATTTTGAATTTTGTTTGTGTGACTTAGAATCATTTTGTTTGAAATAAAAAACCCCAAGCCTTAGAGGGTAGAGAAGGAAGAAGAGGAATTGGTTGAGAGATACATTGAATCAATCACAATGAGATGATTCTGTTATGACATGAGGTGAAAGCCAAGTGAATTACAATGAGAAAGGAAATTACTATGATAAACTAACTAACATAAGTTGTTAGCATGTACTCCTTCTTACTAACCTCTAGCCATAACTAAGCTAATTTTAACTAATTTGTGCTGACCCATTACTAACTATAATTAAGAAAGTCCTTACTAAGATATATACATACCGTAACTCCTATCATTATCTCTAATTTTCTTATTTTTTAAGCTATTTCTTTTTTCTTTGATCTTCATCATCTCTAAATTATGCTTTCTAGAAAACTGCTGTTGCTGTGCTGATTTGACCTTGATCACTAATGCTAAGTTTGTCTCTGAAGTGTAGAAATTTTTATGAGTGTATAACCTTTGTGAAAATATCATCCACTTGCACAGTTTTTGAGATTTGGTATATTCCGATTTCTTTGTTATTTACATGATTTCTAAAAAGATACAAGTATGTCTTAAAATATTTAGACTTATAATGTAAAATAGGATTGACAGCTAATAATACTGCACTGAAGTTATCACAGTATATCATTGGAACTTCTATTAAAGAGATATTTAACTCATCATAGTTTTTAATCAGATCAATTTTTCTACTATATCTACTATACTCCTATAGTATCCTTTTATACTTGTCCTAGTCACAGTCGTTAACTTGTTGATGCCTAAGACACCAATTTTGAATCAAGAAATACACATTATTCAATAATAGACTTTTTATCATTAAGATCCTTAACCTAAGTTGTTCATGATTTTTAGTTCTGCATGTCTTATTTTCTGTGACTGGGGAATAGGAATCATTTATCGTGGTTAACTACTTAACTTTGTTCATGATCTTCGTTAGATGGAATTTGAATTCTGTTTGCTGTGACTTGGAATCATTTTGTAGTATTTACAATTCTGAAGATGCTGTACTCATCAGCGAACGTCTGGTCTATGAAGATATTTATACTTCTTTTCACATACGGAAATATGAAATTCAAACTCATGTGACAAGCCACGGTCCTGAAAAAATCACTAAGGAAACCCCACACCTAGAAGCCCATTTACTCCGAAATTTAGACAAAAATGGAATTGTTACCCCCGGATCTTGGGTATTGAAACAAATACACCAATCACTTTTAATATAAGAAGTCGAGTAGGCGGATTGGTGCGAATGGAGAAGAAAAAAAAAAGTTTTTATATTGGTTTATTCTAGCCCGAGTTTTGTGCTGTTCATTGTTTGCTTGATGTCCTTTAATTTTGTTCTGAACTGAGTTAATTGGAATTGAAGTATGTAATTGGCATAAGAGTAGATTTAATTTTGATCAGACACACCTTCGATGTTGTTGGGTTATTTTTCCGAACTTTTCATGTTATAGTTGCTGATGTCGTGTTGTTGTTGGTGTTTTCTTTTGTTTTTTTATTTTATCTTCTTGCAATTAATTAGTGACAGAAAGAGTAAGCGTTGTGTACCAAATATTAAAAGATGATTATGTGGGATTATGGAAAGCATTTGTCAGCGAGTTGCTGTATAGAAAAACAAAAAGTTGGTAAGCAATGGTTGCTTTGTTGAATTGGGTCCCTGCGCAAGTAGATGGAATTTGACTTCAAATCTGTGAAATTAATATAATCCACTTATAGTAATTATAATCTTTTCTTGTTGTTATAGTTATCTTTTACTTGAGCTCACAACTATAACATGTTTTGGGTAGACGTTTCTGTTTCTGAAACGGGAAAATCCTTGGTTTTTCAGCTGCTGCCTTTGCATTTTATACTGACTTTAACCTATTTTTTTTGCTTTTTTTTCTAATGTTTTTTCTTTTTTCTGTGCAGGGGTTTACCTTCATGACCCCACTGCATTTCTTGCAGCTGTTGATCCTACTCTTGTAACCTGGTTGGAGGTAGTGTTAGATATCAAACCAGTGGCATTACACGAGGTCTTACAATACTGTACAACAAACAGAAAAGGTGCTGTTATGCTGGTTTGAAATTTATCTTCAACTATTTGCATTTTGATAAAAGAGATGTCTTGGAGCAATGGTTGAGTTATCTTTGTATGACCTTAAGGTCACGAGATTATGTCGTGTAATTGGTCATGGATGCATTTATTATGTTAGACTGTATAAATTACCTCCTCTAGGAATGGTGCTTTTGCACGTGGTTTTTTTTTTCTTTAATTTTTGCAGTTTAATCCAGTATATATGAATTCGTTACTTGATATAGATTAAACTTTTCCAGAATTGCAAAGGGTAAGATTTGGTAAGAGTTTGAAATGTATTAGACATAAGAATGCCACACTCTTCTTGTTACTAGCTGATGTTATGTATACCTAATAATCATCTTGCATGTTAGAGTATGAGATCCTGAAAACTGTAACTATATGAACTCTTTTCTGAATCTTGGGCACCGATATTATAGTACACATTTTCAACTAGACAACATACTATATTCAGGCAGTGAGGATATTATATGGAGTACGGACTATGACATTATTTTGACTCTTTCATTCCTCTGATTTATTGTATTTAATGTAGTTTTACATATGCTCTTACTGAGAAAAGAAATGATATTTAAAAATAAAAAAAAGGTGCGGGGAACCTGGGACATGGATGCGTCTTAAATTGATACTCCGTTGTCTCTTATTTGAATTGTGTAGAACATAGATTTATTGAGGACTCCATCGAATTGTTTATTCTAGGAAAGAACAAAGTATGGATCTGAAGTCTGATTTATATAGGCTTGGATGAAATAAATGTACATAATTTTTGGATATTCTAAATAACAGTTTATTATTGGTTAGTGATGTTTTATGGGATAAATGTAGTTGCTTGTACTAACTGAACTAAATGCTATACATGTTGAATCTGGATATGATTTAATGCTTATTATTATGGATGTTTAGTTTTAGTTTGAGTTAATATCTTAACTAAAATAGGACAACTTTGTAATTAAATATTTTTATAAGAGGACTGGATATATAATTTCTGTAAGCATTAAAAAAGTTAAGTTATATTTTTTTATCATTTTGCAGAAACTCAATGCACCTCAGCCCCATTCCTCTCTGAATTGAAAGAAAAAGGCAAATCAAGCTCTACCCACCCATTTACCGAGCCCCGCTTCCCGCAGCACTGCAGCCACGCCAACCACCGTAGCCACCTCAATTTTGGTGAGAATGTCATTCTATTTCGTACAGACCATTACAAATGAAATTCTAAAGTGATGAAATCATTGATGCTCATTTAAAAAAAAAGTAATCTAAATATATGTTGTTATGCTTAGATCTTTAAGATACAAAGAAGATAGTCAACCAAACGAGGGACATAAAAGTAAATACACTTGGATGGATTGTATTAAAAACTTTTAGTTCCTTAAAAGGTGTTGCTGTATTTTATGTGAATTAGTGGTAATTTTTGTAGTCTACATATCTTTGAAATGTTAATTGTGTCATGATGTGTTTGTTTTTTTTATAAATTGGAGGTGTATCTTCGTTTTTGGGAGATGGATCCGTCGGATAGCGATTTTTTCGGATCAGACTCCGATGTTGGGTTCCCTAGAGGAGACGATCCAGACTTTTTAGACGACGATTCAGAGGCTGATGAAGATAGACCTTAAGATAAGAGAATAGCAGAGCTGTCACGAGAAGATATCATGCAACTTCAGTTTACAGATGAGGAAGCTGTCTATCGATTCTACAAGACTTATGCAATGATGCACGGTTTCGCTGTGAGGTTGGATGAAGTCAGACGCGATAGCGATGGTTCCGTAATTATGCGCCAAATTGTTTACAATCAGGCGGGCTCAAGAAAGGAAGAGGTTGAAAAGGACGAAAGAATCAGGGACCACCGACCCCTAACTCGAAGTTGTTGCCCGGCTAGAATTCGTGCAAGACTAGATAAAAAATTCAACAATGGAAGGTTGTTTCGTTCTACGAAGAGCACTCTCATGAATTAGTTGCTCCACTCGACGTTAGCATGATGCCTGAGTATCGCACATTCAGTGTATCGGATAAAGCTCAAGCGAAGAATTTGCACGACATAGGCATCAGGACCTGTCACATCTTGGGATACTTGGCTGCTCAAAAAGGTGGATATGCAAACTTGCCATTCAACCAAAAAGACATGTACAACCTCATTACTCAATATAGGAAGGAAAAGGTGAAGGGTGGTGATGCAAATGCTGCAATAAGCTATCTGAGAGGTAAAGCTGGGAACGATTCTTATTTCTTTGGCAAGTACACATTAAGTAATGAGAATCAATTGGAAAATTTGTTCTGGGTTGATGGGACTAGCCGCATTGATTATGAGTGCTTTGGGGATGTGTTGACGTTTGATTTGACTTACAATAGGAATGTCTACAATAAACCACTTGTTATATTTTCTGGTAGCAATCATCATGGGCAGACCGTCGTATTCGGTTGTGGTATTCTTGTTAATGAGGATATTGGTTCATACAAGTGGCTCTTGGAAACTTTTTTGGAAGCAATGGGGAGTAAACACCCTACGGCAGTTGTCACCGACGGAGATCTTTCAATGAGAGAAGCAATTAAACAGGTCTTTCCTTCTGCAACACAACGACTATGTGCATGGCACTTACATAGGAATGCATGCGAGAAGGTTAAGAACAGTGGATTTCTAATGGACTTCAAGCAATTGATTTATGCCAATGTGAGTGTTGAAGAGTTTAAGGTCAGGTGGGAAGACATGGTGGCCAGGTATAACTTATCAAGCAACTCTTGGGTCGTCCAAACCTATGAGATGAGGAATCTATGGGCTCTTGAATATTTGAGGGACCAATTTTTTGGGCGAATCAGGACAACATCCCAGTGTGAAGGGATTAACTCTCTAATAAAAGCATATGTGAGAAAGAAAGATACCCTTCTTGAATTCATCAATAACATGGAGACCGTGGTTAGCCATTACAGGAACAATGAAAGAGTCGCAGAGTTCAATAGTAAATATACCGCTCCAGTACTTGTGACTTCTTTGCCGACACTTGAAGATTTTGCTGCAAAGACTTTCACTCGTAAAATGTTCCGGGAGGTCAGGAAGGAAATTGAGGGTGCTTGTGCAATGAATACAGAGTTGGTAATTCAGGATGGTGGAAAACTATACTTCAAGTGTAACATTTTTGGAGTGCCAGAGATTCATCATGTGGTTGAGTTTGACAGAGTTCGGGGGATTCTCCGTTGCGAGTGTAAGTGGTTCGAAAATAGAGGAATTCCCTGCATGCATATATTCGCCTGCCTAAAGCACCAACACGTTGAAGTTATTCCAGAAAGCTTGTGTGCAAGCGTTGGACGAAGAATGCCTAGAGTGACTTCATGAAGTCAAACGTCAATGATCCAAGTGATTCTGATAAGGTACTAAAGTGTCGTTTAGGTGTGTTGGGTGCTGAGTGTTCTAGGTTGATGGATTTGGCCTGTAAGAATTCAAGTGACTTTGTGGAAGCAATGAATAGTGTTGTCGACACAATTACAAAACTCCAAAAGCGAGGTGAAAATCCACGTAACGCTAACTTAGACGATGACTGCGTTGGTGACCCATTGGTGGTGAAGAGTAAGGGAGCTCCCAAGAAAAACTCAAAATTCAAGCAACAGAGAAAGTGTTCAAACTGCGGTGTGACAGGGCACTACAACAAAAGTTGTCCTAATGCTCCTGGTAGAATCCCAAAGGAGCCAGTAGACGATGATACAGAAACGAATATCAGCAGCATCCTCCCTAAGGTATCTCATACTATAACTATGTCTAGACATTTGTTGTATGCTGATCCGTCATATTGTGTTATGGATTTATAAAATATGTTACTCTCATGCATTTGTAATGGATTGTGGTGTTTGCTTTGTGATCAGCGCAAAAGACATGACAGTGTGAAAAATCAGCATAAGATGGAAAAAGATAGTAACATTGGTGGTGGAACAGCACCAACCTCAGCAGCTAAGTCGGCTTTTATTGATCAAGTGAAAACATCAAGTCTTGGTCCCAATATCCCGGTTTGTGCGTCTACAAGTAACGAAGAGTCCGGGATGGGTTCCATACCAGCTGGGTCTTCTGTTGTGGCCCCTGAAACTGGAATGGCAGCTTGAAGATGATTCAGATTTTTGGATGATTGGTTATTTCGTTCCATTTACTAATTACCTTTTATTGATGATTGTATATTTTGCATTCATTGATTGAATTCACATTTATTGAACTAGGAAGATTACGTCATTTTGCTCATTTACTATTAAATTTGTAGAAATTGCTTTTCGACTTATTCTATCAATAAACGAATTTGAGCTTAATGCTAGTTCATTTGAAGTGTCCCCATGTACTGTAGTAAGTAATTACGTATACGGATGTTAACCACCAAATTATAACTACAAACGCTAACTCGTGTCTTCTATTTACTACCGTGTCTTTCCCCCTTGCCTTTGCTGCGTTTTTTATTTCTATAATTCTTTTTCTCTCTAAAAAAGATATTCATGTTCAGAATGACTATGTTAGTTTTAAAAAAGAGTTGAATGCAGGCCAAGGTAGCTACTGAGGAGTTAATCATTGTTCCAGATAATTTGTGGGAGAGATGCAAGATTCTGTTTACCCCAACTGCAGTTAAGGGATATCCATTCTACTTATATTGACAACTCACATTTGTATTTATATTATCTTAAAAGGTGGATACCTTCTTCTCAGCAATACAGGGCTTCTTGGTATTGTTTGCTTATGCCACTCTTGCCACATGTCAGTTCTTAAGTTTTGTGAGGTAGGTAAATACTTTCACCGCATATGCTACACTATTTTGTTGAAAATTAGCTTCGCCAATTGGCCTCCTTGAAGAGTTAACTTAGTTTCCTATCACGCTTGACATTTATACTTAATTTGTTCATCTGATCCAATTTTGCAGCATGCAGGGTTATATGGCATCAACCCAGTGGATGCTGTTCAAATGGAGAATGGTGAGACCATTGCACAATGGACGAATTTATACCTATTAAAGTTTGGGGTAAGGTGATGTTACACAATTTAATGGTTGATGAGGCATTATGCAGAGTTTTTATATGGCCTGCTCTATCTTTTGCTTATTAATGTTGGATAAGTTTTCAGTTTTCAGTAAAACAGTCATTTCTTTGCTGGTTTTGATTTTTCTGTTTTGAATACTTTGCACATATTAATGACTGAAAATGAGTAAATAATACTTGTACATATTTATCTCCCGCTTTTTTCGTCGTTCCCCCTTCCTTCCTTTCTTGAATTTCGTTTTCCTATGATGCAAAAGAACTAATTGTATATCCCTTATTTACAACAGTCACTTCAGTAGCCTTCTGATTTGATGCATCTTTTTTACTGCTATTTACTTTCACTTTGTATATCTCTCTTGGCTCTTTCATTTTGCTTTATTTTTTTTTTTACAAAAGTGAATGCTGTATGTTTTGTTCCATAAAATTTAATTCACTAGTTTGAAGCATATATCTTTTTTAGTTGTTGATTCTGAACTTAAAATCATGTATAATAAACTTGGTGAGCATTAACATCTATCTTACTTTTGCCTTCCTCTGATGGTATGGTAAACTGTGGTCTTGGCCATCCTTTTGAGAACCATTCTATATTGTTATGTTTGGCTAGAAGACAGTTGAGATGATCGACTGCTTGGTTTTTTTGTGGCTTGCAAAACCTGACTACTGAATAAAGAAAAAGTGATTTTGTATGAGTTCTATTTTTTATATAAATGAAATAGCTAAAAGCTGACTTCTCCCCAGAGATACTATTTATCAGCTTCTAAAGATGAAGAATCTGAATTTTTTTATTTTTTTTGTTTTCTGTTTTTGGGGGATATTCTGACAATTCATATTAAAATTATTTGTCCCTGCACCGCAGTTTTTGAAAAGCAAAAAAACCAGAGGCTTTGATTTATGGAATGACAAATTCAAATTTGAAGGGTTGTAACTCGGAACCTCCGATTTGAGGTTTTTCTTTTTTCTTTATTTATAAGGCTGGAAAATTGCCGGGTTAGTGTTGAGGTTTTAAAATATAAAATAATTAAGAAGCTCATATGGTCTGATTTGTTTCTAACCGTTTTTCAAATTTCACACCCCAACATAACATACAATGAGCCAATAACAACCTATAAGTATAACACCAACGTTTCCTCAATATGTAAATTTAACAGTGGAAAAGGATAGTATATAAGTAGTAACAAAGGAATACAGGATGAAAATACATACTTTTTGCTATATGACAATCATATAATGTTACAAAATGGAAATTTGACAACCAAAATAATCAGCAAACCTCAGCTGATCAACACACTGAACAATCATTTTACTGGTTTTTTTCCTTTTTCCATCTGAAAAATTCAGGTCACCTCACTACCTTGCCAATAAATGAAATCATATACTGCTATTACAATCGAAAAGAATGACAAACTTACACCATAATACCCTAATAAAAGATTTAAAAAATATACATATAACAATGCCTTCTACAATGACATCCCAACTTCATTCAAAATTGACATGGAAATGAAAACATAATCCAATCTCAGCAACCATCAATGAGCTATTCAAAGCAGCATGGAGGGGGAGAAAATAAAAAAAATATGACAAAAAATCCCTGCAATCAAAGAGATACAATGTCATCATTGACATTATATAAATACAACTTAACTGAAAGGATTAGAAGAAAATAAAATATTGAATTATATGCACTATCATGCAATCCAACAGCAATAACAAAGTCTTATTCTACTAGGCGAAGTCAGTTACGTCATGGAATCTGACATTGACCAAAAATCAAATCAAGTCATGAAGAATTATGTCATTTCAGAAGCCAATCCTATTTTGCACATAACTATGAGATGCAATCCCTGGTTTCTGCTTTACTCTTTCTGTTTGTGATTGATATTCTCTTATAATTTTCAACTAGGTAAATGCCCGCGCAATACGCGGATTGTTGTATCAAATATATAGCATTTTACTTTATACATATTTGTAAAGAATAAAGACATATTTTTATTATTCATAATTTCAAAAAATCTAATAAATAAAAAATATAATTCTAATTTCAATTCAACAAATTATTTTAAAAAAATTCTTATGTAATATATCTTTTAGAAACGAATTTTATATAATATTTTGGGGTGTCAATTTTAAAAAAATAACAAATTATAGTAACCAATTTATATTTAAACTAATCCAATTTTACGAAAAATAATGAATAATTTTATTATTCAAATCAATAAATTTATTTGTAAAAACTACAAAAGTAATACCTTTTTCTTTATATAAAATTATTAGAATTAGTGCACAAAAAACATAAATATATTTTTCGCTTCCTATTTTATTAATGTTTTATATATATTTAGTTAAAATACATCAATCATGTAAATTCTCTTGTAAGTCGGGTCTTGTATTAAAGTTTGACGTATACAAGGCCATGAAATCCCTCAAAATGTTTTCTGTTGGATAAATAATATTGTTCTTCCCCGTAAGAAGCTTTTCAGTTAGCTGCGGAATACTTCCTAACATCCTACCAAAGCCTATTTCTCACACAAATCTCCATATAAAAATAATTCAAATTTGAAATATGATGATCCTTCTCCCATAAATAATACTAAGCATGTCTTAGCTGACCTAACGTCTCTGGAGCCTTATCAATAACTCATATTGCTTCTTCAAAGAAATCTCAGGTAGTACTAAAGACAGCAACATCAAATTATAATTCAAGGAAACATGAACCTAAGCATTTGTCAACTAATCACAATTATCCAGTCAGTAATAGTTACTATAAGGTCAAGCACATGCACCCCGTGTTTCCATACATGCGTCTCCAAAGCTTTTTTACTGTCATTTCCACCACAAGAATACATGTAAAAACATCTCTCAAGTTATGAATGGGAAAATTATCATTTCACTGTCCTTGTAACCGCAGTTTCTCGCCACTTAACAGGTCTTGCTTCCAAATTGTGTTTCTCAGTTGTGTGCTTGACCACTTCCTTATCCTCCTCCTTAACATGACTCTTCACATTCTCCTGCACATGATCCGTCTGCACCACCTCCTTGTGCACAACCTCCTTATCCTCTTCCATCTTCTCGTCACTTTTCTGGTGATGACCTTTCTTCTTCTTTAGCTTCTCCCTCACCACTTTTCGCAACCGGGCAACTGGAGGCTCTGCGATTGTAGCCAAAGCAATCTCAGTCTCATCTATAGTGATGCCCTTTTCTTCCATTGTAATTCTCAGACTATCCTGGATCTCAAATGCTGTAAGGTTATTAGGTTCCCAATTCAAAACAATCCTAACATCCCTCATTGCCAAAATCCAACCGATTCAATGCTGCGTAGCACTTTGCCCTCTTCAACATAGCCCTGCTATATCTAGGTGAGACTTCTAACGCCATATTGCATTCGTTGATGGCATGAGGGTACTCCCCTAGTCACATTTGCATGTAACAGACGGCCATACTTGTGTGAAGGTGTGCAGCATCAATGTGACTCTTAGGCGGGAGCTTCAACGCCTTCGCAAACTACAACATGGCAGCTTCATGATCATTCTTCTGATATAGCCTGTTGCCTTCTTCCTTGAGCTATTGTGCCATGTTGATGAACATGGCAGTGTCATCATCAAGGGCCTTTGAGGCGCTACGGTCCATAGTCTTATTAATAGCAGGAACCTTAGCTTCTTTTGCCTTGGGACTTTCATGATCTTTCTTTTTCCCTGTTGGCTTCCCCATAATTGGTCACGCAAAAACCAGTAAAAAATTTCCAATATTGGTCTATACAAATCAATCCAAATTCCCAATAAAAGTTGTAAATTATTATTGCAATCAAAGAACACAACAAAGCAACATAAGTGAAACAAACTAACAAAAAATATAACTTTAAAGCAATAGGAGAACTTGGATAGAAATTCCTATTTCCTGATGATTAATCGTATGACAAAATTGATTCAGAAAAAGGGTAAAAATTAAGAAAGGATTAGGGATATGAATATACAATTACGTGTGATATTTTATTGAATTAGATTGGATTCCAACAAGATGATGATTGGCGGTGATATTGATTTTTGTGGCTCTTTCTGTCTTTCTTGTTTTCTTCTTTCCCCCTATGGCCAAGGGATTGTGTTGTGTTTCCCTCAGGTCAACATTGAAAGAAGGAGGATAAAGGAGAAGAAGAATAATTTATTATGAGTTGACCTATAATTAAAGTGGATCATTTTCCTGCCAAAAGGTACTAATTCAGGTTTGATACAAAACCAAATGGTGAATTTACTTCTTTGGAAGAGCAGGGATACTGCCACTCACATATCTTACCATATGAAAAATAAAAACATGGAGATAGCATAGCATATTGATACTGATGTCAGAGTTGAATTATTTCCCTTCCATTGTCACGCCAGTATCTTCCTCACATTAACATTACTCTTGATTGAAAATTGACAATACGGATCGACATATAGAGAACTACTTATTCCCTATATCTGAGATTTATGTATTACGAAAATGCTCATCTCTAAAACATTGAAGACCACATATAATTTGATTGGTCCTTGACCACGGAATCATATGATATATTAAGCTGATATCTGAGGCAGCGTGATTTTCAGGATGACTAAAACAAATTCAGTATATAGCAGTATACCTAATCAACAAAAAAATAGTGGTATAACATACGATAATAGGAGTAGAGAATCAGAAGACCTGTCTTCTGCAGAAGAATGAATCCACCACTCATAATAAGAAATCATCCAAAATCTGTTAATTCCGAAGCAGACAACCTCTTGAACTGCCTGCCACAAGCATGATAATATCAAATTATGATATTAAAATTGATGGACTACAACAAGTTTTAAAACTGAACACAACAATTGGGATGAACAAGAAGATACTATTCAAAGTACAAGAACAATTTCAAGAATCATTGCGAGATTCAGCACCTTTACCTAGGGTTACACAATTAGACGCAAATTCTGATCGGTCAAGAATAATTTTAAGGAACATCTCTTAAAGATGTTTAGCCATCTTAATCTGCAAGAGGAAGAGTCCAATCATAAACTTAAAAAAAAAAATTTATTATTATTTTTTTTTTGCTTAACACAAAATAAAATGCCATTTACCTCATCTTTGTCGAATTCTACTACTCCAAATGGAACAAATGTTGATATAACATATCTACCATCAGCAAGATGAATATCAAGTTCCAGTTTCTCAGCCTCTGCTGGAAGACATGTCATGATGAATAGACCAAACTTTTTGTAAACCCTATCCTCTGGAAATGGGCAAAATTTTATGTAGCATGAGTTGGGATGAACAAGTTTCTCTTCATTTTTCCAAGACTTTCTAAAGGGAGAAGAAACTAACATCTGACCTAATTATCCGCTTGACTTGTCATCTGCAAAAAAGGGGGAAAAAGTTAAATACAACAGGAATTCAAGAAAGAGAATACCAAACCCACTAACGTGAGGAGCAGTTCGAGAAGAGGGCCACTATGAACAACGATGACACTCCTGGGAGTGCCTATTTGAAGGAAAGGCTGAAGATAGGGTCACAAATAATTTTTGGGGGGTTTCTACCACCCAAACTATTCAGAACAACAACCGCTATCAGTTAAATTACAGAGGGAGTAGAGTTTTTGTGTAAACATGCGGGAGTTTTTTAACACCTTTGCTATATAATTTCGGTAAAATTGTAATTATTTTGTAGCGTAACTCCTCATTGAATTATGAGGTTGCAACGTGTCTTCTTTTTAGTTTACAATTTTAGTAAAATAAACGGAAACAACACACTACTATCGACAAAAACAGCAGAATTAGAAACAAATATTTAGAAACGGTCTATAATATAAAGTCTTACTAAAATAAAATACCAAATCCTGTCAATGTAAATAATTCAAAGTATTTTAAACTTAGAAAAATAAATAAGACTCGGATCATGAACATAATAAATGGCTGCACTTCAGTTAATTTTGGTGACCAAATTCTTTGCGGCTTCGATGGTCTTTTCTTTGGCCTTATTGTAATTACTCAGCACTAAGTCTAAGGCCAATCGCATGCGTGTAGTATCGTCCACTGGCTGCATGTTGTGAAATTAATAGATTAGTGAATATTCTATTTAATAAGGATACAATATCAACAACTATAATATTATACTCACTGGTATGATAAATGAATTTCTGGTCTCAGCATATATCTGCCATCTAGCAACCCACATTCCAGAATCAAACCTGAGGCACACGAATTAAAGTATTTGCTTCACTTTCATTAGAAACTTATTTGAATTTGCTTAAATTCATATAGTAACTTGTCTTACGAGTTCTCCTGTTGTGGAAGATTCTGTGGATAGTATATCCGAAATTCACCGAGTTGATATGCAACTTCATCCAACTCTGACTTACCCGCTATTCTCTCATCGGCCAAATGTTCATGGATCATCCAGTCAATGAAATTTGCCTACATTGACAGGAATTGTAATTATAAGTAATTGTTGCTGAAAATTAAATGAGTTATTGGCGACAAATTCAATTTATAAGCATGAATAACTCACTAGTTGTCGAATCTGTCGATCCCTTATGGTTTTCCTTGGTCGTTGTTGCATCGGATCTATACATATCAACTTCCTCTTCTTCACGTCAACACATAATAAGTACCAGTGTTTAAAGAGGTCCTTAATTGGTACATAAATCTAAAAATCACAAAAACCCAATATTATAAAAACATATAATGGCAAATGAAAGTAGATGGGTAGGTTTCAAAGTTAAAACAAATACATTAGCTACCTTTGATAAGCTGCTAACATCAGATAAGTATGCTGAATGGTTCCTTACCACCTCTGATGGTGGGTAGAAAAAGGAAAGTGCTTGTTCCTATCAAGTTTTACAGTCAATGAAAATTATGATTCACTTTGGTTGTTTTATTAAAGCATATAGTAGACCTTGAATTCATATGACTTACGGAGACCCTAGGCGGAAGAAACCATATCTTTGGACCTCCGGAACGGTTTTTTTCATCATGAGTCATTTTGCATGCAACCATTGTTAATATCTAGCAAGTTTAAAGGTAACAAATAAAGTTAGTCTCAGAGGTTTGAAAAATAAAAAATTTAACGAAAAAAATTTGGAATGTTACATCAGCATCTATCTGTCGCATAGGCTTAAGTGCATCGAATGATCTTCTACAACCATCCACACCTTCGTATATAAGTATTTTCTCACTGTTGTAAAAATAAATAGATAAATAAATAAATAATCTTACCACGTGAAATAAAATATTTAACAACTTTTATCTATATGTATATTAACAAGATACTTACTCGGGAGAGGCATTAGCATTATATAAGTATATAGCTACCATTGCTTCTTCTTCATTGACCAGCATATCTCTGGGGATTTCAAACGTCAACTGAAATAAAAATAATCATGAAATCATAGTCAAATTATTCATAATGAACATGTTCTTAATAAAATAATTTTTACTTACTGGTATTGTCAACGAACGCCATCTTTCAACTTCACATTTGACGACATCCAACCCACACAGTTGTCCATCACGGTTAGTCGCC
Source organism: Arachis ipaensis (assembly GCF_000816755.2). NCBI lineage: Eukaryota > Viridiplantae > Streptophyta > Magnoliopsida > Fabales > Fabaceae > Arachis > Arachis ipaensis. The sequence continues at coordinate 2,560,580 of NC_029794.2, read as the reverse complement.
TGCATATTAAATGTATACATTACAAATATTTATTTTGATCATTTTCAGTTTCATTAAACACAATTTCGTACTGTTCATATGTTACTATATTCACCTACTATTAAGTATGAAATTCGCATTTGGCAAACTTTAGTAATCCTTAAAACAGAGATTACTAATTCTACTTACCCTATTGCCATTTGCTTCTTCACCTCCAGCAGTAGACATTACGGTGTTTGCAGGAGGAGTTAATGTTTGGGCCAAATTCTGAAACTCTTGGCGTATCGTTATTTGTACCTCTTGTTTCACTCTCAAAATCTTTGAATCAATGTATTCAATTAAACATTGATACATTGGTTCTGAGAGTAAATCTAAATGTTGATTGCTGACAAATAAATTGTCGAAGGAGGCTTCTGTGTTCTTCTTGGAAAGACTTTGGCTACACAAGTGCGAAATTAAATTATAGTTAAAAAAATTTTTTTTAGACTGTCATACAGGTCTCTTCTTGTGAGAAAATAACAAAAAGAAAAAAATACCGTAACAAGAATCTAGTTAATATTAATTTACTTGACATAGGATTAAATTGTAAAAAATAAAATTGATAGTCAAATACTAAACAAATAAGATTAAGACAATTGACTTTTATAAAGCCGAAAATATATAGTTGTTAATTTTAAATATTTATTCATGGTTGATTAATGAATTTATGCATAAAATTTATTAAAACGGTTCAAATTTATTAAAAAAAAGTGTAACCAGCAAATCCATCCTGTAAATTCCGGTTGATTGAAATTTTGCAGTTGATTAATATGAAAGTGTTTCTTTAATAATGACTAGTGGAATGAAACATCTTACGTTTTCAAAAGATTAAAGAGATAGTTTACAAGATTTTTTGCACAATGTATCACTCTTTTATTCGTCATTAATATATAAAAAAAAACTAATTAATTATTTAGATTAACATAATATTACAAATATTATTACAGTTAAAAACTTAAGGTGTTAATTAAGTAATTAATATTATACTTATATAAAGTGCTATTTTCTTATCAAAACCAAATGTTATGATAAATTAATACACAGTATAGTCCGTTATAAATTTTTGTTCATAAAATTAAGTTTTATGATAAAGGAGCCATAATAATTTTAATAAAATATATTATAGTTACAATATGATATGAATTAAAAATATTTTTAATGTACTCAAACATATAATTATTTATATAACATGGCTTAAAAGTATAACATAGTTGCTGAGATTATCATAGTCTAATTTTAGATTGATAAAAAAAACTTAAAAGTGCTCTATAAAAAATTTATTGTTACTGAAATTTAAGAATAAAGAATAATTAGTGAATTATTTTCTGGACGTCAAATAACTAATGTATAAAGTAAATTAAATTAGGAAGTCATAGCTGTGATTAGAAAAGATTTCTTATAAAATCAATTTTAAGAAAATTTGTTTATCAATATACATAGGCTTTTTTATATAGACAAATATCACAACTATATTATTTCCAAAAAAAAGCATGAAGATAAATGGTTCCGAAAATTCACAAAAGCATAGGCGGCGCGTCTGCGAATTGAATTTACACTCTAGTTTAGATGTGGTAGCCATGAATTAGGATTGACATGAGCAACAGGCATTTCTGGCACGGCACCTACGCAATAAATGGGGAGACCACAGTTTGTGGCGGGCTCCAGTACAAATGACACCTCCGATAGGGCATCCCCGAATTGGAGTGTAATTAAAAGTTAGAGGTTTCTTTTCACTTGAGCCGACCCTAACATCTATTATCATAGACTTTCACTACATATTTCCACATTATTATTTTTAATACTGATTTAACAATGGGATGCTTTTTAATTGTAAATTATTCTAGTATTAAAAGTGTGATGATCTTATTTAGGAAGTAGAAATCGGATCGTCGGATTTGAGTTTAAAAAATTAAAAAAATTTGGAATATACACTCCGAAATGTAGATCTGTATACTCCAATTTAATAAAATTTTTTAAACACATATCGAAAACTATGACTTGTGTATCCCATATTTTTTTTCAAACACAAATAAAAAAAAAGTTTCAAAATCTAAATTCATGAAAACAAAATAAATATTTTCAATCAATCCTGCATTGCAATTATTTGAGTCTTCCCATGTTATTTCGCAGGCCTAAGTAGTTAAAGTTTAGATTAATTTTTGTAAATAAATAAATAAGTTAACAGTATGTTTAAAACAGGAAAATAAAATTATAAAATTATATTTAGTAAATAAGATATAAACACATATATGATATTTAGAAACATAAAATTAATATATTTTGTATTTTTTTATACGAAAGACGTGAAATATTAATTAGGATATCAACTTAATTTTTATTTTTTATTATTCTTATCAATTGTTTATAATTAAATTTCTTGTCATTATATATATTTTGTAAAATTTTGTATGAAAAATAATGATAAATACACTTTTATATTCTAGTTTTTATGTGTAATTTATTATCAAATAAAATATAAAAACTGAACACTAAATTTTATATTTTTATTCCTTATGTTGCATTGTTTTCATGATTGAACGTAGCTTTGTATATATTTTGTTACCATTTTTTACCCTCCCAAGTTCCATTAATTAACAGTGGAAATAATTTTACATTATCGGTGAATAACAAACAAATGAGAAATATAACTTTTATCTTCATAATAACAAAATTATATTTTGAAAAGATTAATGATTATATAATTTTATATAATTTTAATAATTTAACCATTAAATCATATGAACATAACTAAGTTTATACATGTTTGTATGTAATCTAATAATATTACCATTAGGGTGTGTAAATTTAACCAGTTATGCGTGAAAATTTAACCATTAAAATTTTGAATAAGAATACTAGTATATAATCTCATACTCTATTTTCTTGGTCGTCCCTTTTGACTTGGACTCCAATTCGTGAATGTTTCACTGGAGTTGGTAATGTGAAAATTGAATAATATTAGAAATACCTTTAAATTGAGATTTACCTGGAGGATATGTCACAAACAGCATCTTGTGCGTGACCTTTTTTTTCATATCTTTTTTTTGCGTTGAGTTTACTCTTCAAACAAAGTAAAAACACGTAAATAATGTCAGATTGAGTTTTAAATAAGTTAATCATCAGTTACAATTTTATACGTTAATACTAAGACGTAGACAATAAAATACGAAGCATAGTATGGAACGAATAAAAATTAAACAAAAATTAAAATGAAATAAAATTAGATACCAAAAAAATTAATAAAAAACTTGACGTTACGAATCTCTTTGAACTGCTCCTAGTTGCACGACCAGTCATGCTGTCACTTTAATGGTAATGTGAATGCTAAAAAGGGTGAATAACACAGAAACATAAAACAAGTTGTTAGGGAGGCCTGAATAGTAGTGACTACTCTAACAGTTATTTATAATGTTTCCATTGTCGTTTGAAATTTGAAAAGATAATACTATCTAAAAAATAGGAGGTTTAAGTTAAATTTTTTTCTTTCAATTTTAAATTAATTCAACTACACATGTGGAATTTGTTACGAATTTTTATCTGATGGCCTTTAACAATATTCAAATTCAAGTTACTCTTTGCACAGGTGGCAAACCGTTTAAACTATATGTTAAAAATGTTGCCTTTCAAAATTTAATTTAAATCTTAAATATGTTTCACTAAGTTAATTTATAAAATTAATCTTAGCGTTTTATTTATCCGAAAAATTATAAACTAAAATTAAAATTCATAACTTGTTTTAACAGAATTAAAATAAAATAAAAAAAATAAGCCTTGAATAAAAATAAATGTACTAAAATTTGAATTTCAAAATAAAAAAATTACAAAAATAAATAAATTACTTAAACATTATTTTTTAAAGCACCTCATGGACTCAGATGAATAAATATTATATGTCAAATAGATCATGATATGTTAACACAAACATTATTGTCTCTATATTGTTTGAAAAATAATAAACCTATCTCATTAATAACAATATTATAACTTAAATATAAACGGTAATTGATATCATATATTGTGTAGGTACCTAGAGTATATTAGAAAGGTGTGTTTATAATTTAACGAGAAGAATTTGTCTTTATAAATTTCTTTTAACAAAAAACTAGCCTTGTTCAACTATTTTAATTCCTTTACGAATAAAAATATCCTATTAAGAAAATCTGTAAGATTAATTTACATCCAGCAAAAATATATGTGAAAAAATGGTTAGAGATTTTTGAATTTAACATAATTGACGAAAGAATTTATTTAATAATAAACCTATTTTATTAAAGCTTGAATGTAGACACCAATTATCATAATATATTGTATAAATATCAAGAGTATATTAACATAGTATGATAATAGTTTAAAGAGAAACATTATTCTGTACATTTAATTTAAGAAATCAGCTTGTTTAAATTATTCTGTAAGTTGATCTATTTTTAAATTTTAGGTTGAGAGTAAGTAGATTTTTTAAATTTCCTTAATAGTTGAAAGTGAAGTAGTTACATTTTTTTCTCGAGAGTCAATGTAAACTTTTACGGAACGTGAGTACGTGCATGTAGTTCTAGATTATAAGAAATAGGGGTAAAATAGAAAAAAGAGAATTGGATACTACATCTTTCATATTCCCATTATATATTGTTACATGTATGTTAAAGAGGAAAATTATTTGCTGGAAGATTTATTTTTAAAAATTACCGTGTAAAAATTATTTTGCAAACGAATCTATCTTTATAATTTTACGTTGAGACTGAGCGGTTTTTCTTTTTAAATCTCTTTTGATGGTTGAAAGTGAAGCAGTTATATATTTTTGTGCTGACTTAATGTAGAATTGACAGAAATTGGGTACATATTTCTAGTTTTAGATTATAAAAATCGGAGTAAAATAGGAAGAGAGAATTTGAGAACAGATTCTCCGTATTCTGATGGTATATTGTTATAGATAAAAAAAAATGCAATTCTGAAAAAAATCATGTTACTTTTTAATATTTAATATTATTAATGTGTTTTCGAAATGTTTGCACAAAATTCACCGTTGACTTAGACTTATTTATTTACGTAAAGTTTGTTTATGGACTCAGCAAACCTGTATAATTCTAATACAATTTGAAGTGTATTAGTATATTTTTATCTTTTGATAAATTTAATTTTATTTAAATAATTAATAATCTAAATTATAAAATTTGTAGTACTTTGTAATTAAAAATTTAATGATTTATTAAATTGCATGTGTTCGTATTATTGTACTGATGTTATTAATTTTATTTATTAGATTTTGTTTAAAAGAAAAAATTTACGGTTGTTAAATGTTAACTTACAAATAAATACATTTATGTTATTTTTAAATTAAAATTTTTTAAATAAATGTACTCTTATTATTTTAATTTTTTTTATTTAAATAAACATATTCGTATAATTTTAAATAAAAATTAGAAATTAAAGGTGTTACCACTAATCAGTTGAATCTTGAAGAAACATACGATATTCAAACGACGGTGTTGTACGGCCAATTCGATTGATTTACCAAGAAACACGAATTTATTGGTGTTTAAAGATGGATCAAGGACAAAAAATTGTTGATTAATGGAAGATGTGTTTCGTTGTTTCTTCTATTTTTAACATTATTAAATATAATATGTAAACCCCGCTAAAATCGGTAAATTATTAGTTAATAAATTGAATTTTAATTAGGAAAGCTAAAAATACAAAACTAATATCAAAATAGGATAGAGCTCGTCGAAACGAAAATTTTGATACCAATTTCTAAAATTTGGTCCAAAAACGGACCGGAAGGACCAAACCGGTTGAACCGGGGCCCAAACCGGACCCATGGGTTCAACCGGGCCCCTAACATAAATGAAGCAGCAGCTTCATCTTCTCCATTTCACCACAGCAACGAAAAACACAGCAAGGGGGAGAAGAGAAGAAACCTAACCCTCACCATTCCTTCCAACTACCATAACTTCCTCATCCGGGCTCCGATTGCCGCACCGTTCGCGGCCACGCGCTCAGCGCGTTGAGCTCTACCTTTCTATCCAAACAATTTCTCTGGTAAGCCTTCTATTGAATTCAGAATCTCTATCCCTCTTTCTTTGGTAAACTTGAAAACCTATAGTGAATCTTGTCCAATTTTTGTGTTCTAGGTTCAAGTTAGCTTCCGGAACTTGTGGGCTCAAGCTATTGAGCATATGGGTATGGTAAGAACACCCTAACCCTAGCTCAATCTTGTTTTTGGTAATAAAAAACTGAATTAGAACATATATATGTGTATTAGGTGTAGTTTAAGAGGGTGCTTATGCATTGAACTTGAATTTGGATTACTTGGAGCTTTGTTGGTGACAAGGCTTGCTTTGGGGCTGTTTGATTGAGCTTGGAGGGGCTGTGATTTTATGTTGAGAAGCTGCCTTGGGTGAATTAAGTGATCAGCCAAGGTATGGTTTAAGTTTCGCACGTTTAATATTTACGGTGTTGTGAAAACTTAGGTTAGAGGAACCATAGAATAAGTTAGATTGTTTGTTGTATTTAATGATTAGCCTTGTAATGTTGTTAGAATAGATTTGTTAGTGAATTTATACATTAGAATTATGAGGTGTGAAAGTTATTAATAGTGTGCTCTTATATTTATTTATGATGGATTAGAATTGGTGTTTGTTAATAAGGATGTAGAGTTGTGTTGTGGTGGTATTGTATATGCTGTAACTAATTATGTAATGATCGGAATTGTATGAGACCAAGTTTGGGCTAAACTTGGGAATATAAGAAACTAAACTGAAAAATTTGGGACCTTTTTGTTAAATATACAATTTATGGCAAATTTTTAAAGTTAGGTTGTTAAATCTGTCCAGCAGCAGAAAAGATCAAACAGGGCAGCAACTTGTTTGTCTTGCTGCGACTTCTACGAGTTGAGTTTTGGAGCGAAACCAATTTTGTTATAAAATTTGATTAACTTGCTTTATTTCACTAAAATTTCAGAATTTTAAGAGTTGAGGATTGGGAGCTGTGAATTTTTGAATATTGGTGGTCAAAACTGAAAAGAAACAGATTTTAGCAAGCTATGCATCAACTTCCAATGCTTGTAACTCTTAGAATTAAATAGAAATTGGGTTGCAACCAAGACACACTTGTTTCTAGATGAGCTAGTGGTTCTCAAATCAAAATTTAGCTTAATTGGAGTTTTGTAATAAAAGTTATTCCAATTGAAAGGTACTAAGCTTGTTGGTTTTTAAAACAGATTTTGTCTCATTTTTACTTAATTTCCAGGTAATGTAACTTTTTCATTAAAAATGGTATTGACTCAAAACCAATTGAGAAAGAAACCTGGATGAGTAAAGTTTAACTACACTAATTTTCAAAGTCATTGGATTTAACTTGGATTTTATATTGAATTTTGAATATCACATGTTGCTGCTGTTTTTTGGGTTTTATGCACTGCAGAGCAGTCACGGTTTTTCCTTTATTTCTGAGGCTAGAAAAATCAGAAAATTATGATATTTAGTTTGTTAGAAAGCTTATTTCAATATGAACGCCTGGACATAAAGTTTGTGCAATTCCGAGTTCATTTGCTATATTAAAAATAGAAAAGAAAATAGAGTGTTGAGGATGTCTTAGTGATAGTCATGAGTTCGAGAAGTTAAAGTTCAATCCTCGTGTGATGTGATTGATTTAATGTTAGAGTTGGGTTGATTTTAAGATTATTCGATATTAAGAAGGATGAGAAGAGTTTGATAAAAAGTTTGGTCAGGACCCGGAAAGGGTAATCAAGATGAATTATAAGGGAATAACGATGAAAAATGTGAAAGGGAGGTTGTTAATAAAAGGAGTTAATATGCCATGGCTTGATGAATGATTAAATAATGATTATGACTATGAAATGGCTTATGAATAATGATATCTGAGATACGAGTTTCCCTGGGTAAGAACCGTGGCTCGCCACCACGTGTTCCAGGTTGAATCTCGATACTCTGTTGACTTACCATGCTGAGAACCTCCGGTTCTCATTCCATATTGTATTGTTATTTTTCAGATGCAGGTCGAGAGGCTCCTCGCTAGGCATCTGGATTCTGGAAAGCGAAGTAGTCCTTGGGTGTATTTTGGTTTCTATTTGTATATATGTATATATATGTGTAGCTTACTCTCCAAGTAACTTATGTATGCCGCTCCTCTTAGAGGTTGAGGGAGAGATAGGAGTTTACTTTGGTATTTTGGTATATTTTGGGGACACTTATCTATGTTTATATGTATATATGTATCCTCCGGCCAGCCTTAGCTTCGCAGGCTGAGTCAGAGGCTAGTTATGCTGTTCCTTGGCTTTTCTTTATCCCTTCGTTTATTGTTTTATCATGTTCCTATTAGGTTTCTTAGCACGCAAGTAATCCTATTCCTTGAGCGTTGCGCTTTTTTATTTTGCGATTTTTGTTTACCCGCTCTGTTTCAAGGCTCCTAGTATATTATTTCTTTCAGTATTATATGTATATCCTTACTATTAAAGGTCTGTAATACCACACTACCTCTGTTCTATGACTTAAGCATAAAACACTGTGTAGTAGGGTGTTACATAATACATGAATAAGAGATAATAATTTATAAAATAAAAGATAAAATTAATAATTAAATAGTATATAAAAGATTAAATTATATTTAAAATTAAATAAGAATTATGTAACAATTATTTAAAAAGTTTGACAAACGTATTTTGTTACTAAAACTATCTAATAGTCCAAGAATGAGATATTCTAACCAACTAAATTGTCCAACGATATCTTCTACACAGAGAGGATGGCTCATGATCAACGTTAATCTCATGATCATCGTTACTCGTAAACGAATCTCCAATAGTTTAAAAAAATACCATCTAAATTTTAAAATTAAGAAAGTTACAAATTCGATTTAAAAAAAAATCAAATTTTAAAAAGAATTAAAAGCGATAGTTTATCGTTCCAGCATTTGTTGGAAACGAAAATTTAAATAAGATTAAATATGTGTAAAATGAGTTGCAAATAAATGATATACCTAAACTGAAATTTAAAAACTAAAATTTCCAATGATTTATAAAAAAAAGTCCAAACCGTATGGTTACAAATTAAATATTACATATGTGGTTTCAAAAATTGAAGAATATTAGATGTATAGGCGTAATAGAATAATATTAATTATCGCTATCAATTTCTGTTATTTTTTAATTAACTACGATATATGAAAACAATAACAACAATACCATTTAAATTTTAAACTAAAGAAATTCAGCAATTCGGTTAAAAATAAATTCGATTTAATGCTTTTTGAGTTTAAATGCATTATTTTTTTTCTCTTAAATGGTACAGAAACAACAAATATCTTTTTTCAAACTAAATCATTATAGCCTCCAGCGATTTACGCACGTGTCTCTATGCACATAAACTGCTATTGCCAGTAGCGGTTTATGGCCAAGCATCGATAAACAGAAACTACGACTTTGTTCTAGCGGATTATGTGTTCCCCCATTTGCATGTAATATGCAGCTGGCTATAGCGGATTATGTGTTTACGTAAACCGCTATTGCTAGTAGCAATTTCTAAAGATATATTAAAAAATGTGTTTGCGTCTTTATATTGGAATAAGATATTTTTGGATAAATTTAAAAAGGGAAACTATCACTTAAATTTAATAGTTTAGTGTATTTTTTTCAAATGTGGTTGACATGATGTAGATTGAAAACAAATTGAATTCTGTAACTTTAAATTTGATTTGTTCAAAATTCAATATTTGAAATTTGAAATTTTGAAATCTACTCTATCAGTAGCCCTTATAAATTCGGAGCACATGGATCTACTCTAGTCAAAAGTTTTTATAATTTACCTATTCATACGAGAAAAAATTTAGTTAATTTTAGCTTGAATTAACTATTATCACGAAAACATGTCTTCGAGGGGGAGAGGTAGGAGGCCGAGCAAGGAAAGAGCTAGATATACCATCAACGTAACAAGCGAATCAACGGACAGCATGAACAAGAATAAGACAAAACAGAGGAAAAGAACACTAAAACAAATAATAGATACATCCTCAAGGTAACCGGTCCAATTTTATTATACAACTAAATATTTTCTTTATAGTATAGTCGGTTTATTTGAGTAATAGATGTACGTTCAATTTTGTGTTTTTTTTAACATTAATTTAATTCTTAATTATTATCCCGTAATATTTAATATAATAGGAAAAAACCTGTTTTATTATTTATTAGTACATATTTTTAGTACAAGATTTTAAACAACCTATGAAATTTTTGTAGATCAATTTTAATTATAATTTTTAAAACGTGAACCATTTTTTCCTGTGTAATTAATTTCGTTCTGCACCAGAGCTTATTGAACAATGTATCAGATTAATATTTCAGCGTACATTTAGTGAACAACGAAGTAATCAATTTTTCAACTTCAATAAGATACAAACTTTGTGATCATGTTTTAATAGGAATTAATTTTTATTAAATTTTATGTAATATTTAGAATACAATATTAACGTTTATTAATTATTTAGTATCTGCTGATGCTTTAAATAAGTGTTCTTAAATTGTGTATTATTTGCAACATTTAAAATACAGTTTTCATGGAAGTTTAAATACGGGTAAAAAAAGAGGTGAGTTCGCCCCTTAAGAAGAACCATTCTCAAGACGTTGAAGCTCACTCACCACCCACCTACAACCAGTACCACCACCATTGTGATATTATTTTTACTAATGCAGTTGATAAGATGACAACAGCCATAACCTGTCTGACGAAAATCCTAGAAAAACAAAACCAAATGGCTTATCCATTGTACGCCGTTAATAGAACTAGATCAGACAATCCGTACATAAAAAATCTAGCTATTAATAATACCACGAATATTAATAATTCAAAAACTGATAATAAAGTCGACATAGATAAAATAATGAGCAAATTCATTCGATCCCAAGAATGTCAAAAAACAGTTGTACAACCCACCCTACACAAATTCTCCACTAGCAACGATTCTGATAACCACGCAAATGACGTGAATCTCAAGGAGATATTCAAACCAAATGCCTCCCCACGAAGATCATCTGAATTAGATTTGAATTCAAATACGGAAATATATATTGGTAAAAAGGGTACCTCATCATTTGAGCTGCCGCGGCGTTCATGTGGCCCGAAAGTTCCACAGGTATGTGTATAAAAACATGAGAATGTGTTGTGATGACTTTGTTTAGTATTACTTTTTTTAATTTTATTGTCTAATTACACATGATGATGGTGTCGTATTTGCAGTGGATGCCCATTAGTTTTAGACCACCGGAGGACATGATTCTAACGACGGATGAAGTTGCTTGTGCCGCCTATATTTTTGGCCCGGATTTAAAGTGGCAAGTTAATCGGTAAATACTTATAACACTATTCGATTTGATGCAGGTCTAATTTATCATTTCGTAATGACAATTTTATGAGATAAATATTTGCATGTGTATTCGTAAAGGGATGAAGTACTGGTGTCAACTCGTACCGCATATGCAAATAGAGAAAGTTTAGCCACATTAGTTCCAGGAGAACAAGTCATCCAGGATGTAAATATTTATTTTTTATTAGTTAACATTAAAAAAGTACAAAATGTTAATGTTATATATCGTAAAATTGAAAATGTACAAATTTATTTGTTTGTAGGTTATAGATTCCCTTACTTGCATTCTCACACAAGAGCATAAAAAGCTTAACAAGTTGCCATCCATATGGTTTTTGCCAACAACCTTTTCGGTAAGTTTCAGTAAAAAAATACCCAAAAAAAATCTGTATTTGATATTTTGTTTAAATTAAGTTTCAAGCCGCATATGAATAATTTGATGTATTATTTTTTTTTTCACAATATACTCAAGCAACTAGCACTTACATGGTCTAGACCACCCAATCAACTAAGGAAACAATATGCGGATAAGTACATGCATAAGATTGAGTATTTGTCAAGGGTAATAAGTCCTTTATTTTTTAGTAAAGAATATATGATTTATTTAATCCAAATTGTATGTTTATCTTAATAGCATAGATTCACAATCCTCGTTATTTTGTAAATAAGTAGATTTTTGTCCCCATCAACGACCTCAATGAGCATTGGTTCCTGATGACCGTAGACGTGAAAAAAGAAAAGATCTTTGTGCTTGATTCTTGTAAAATACCAGACAGAAACTATGGTAGGCTATTATCAGTTAAAACCATGGTAAGTGGTCCAGTTTGATTTTGTTAAAAGTACATTTAGTTTTTAAACGTTTATTCTCTATTAATTTTGAATGTTTTGTATATAACAAAAAAAAAACACGACATCGTTTGAAATTACGATTTGAATTTGTAATTTAAGATCATTGCTATATTTGGTTTGTAAGTAATTTAGTAGTTTGTTTAATTTGAAATGAAGGTTCATTTGTTAACACTAATACCGAATTAATTATTTTTAAATTTTTTATAATCTATCCATTTTAGACAGGTAATAAAAATTAACCCGTTACATTGCTTGTACTACACAGTAACCAACAATATTTTATGTCACATAGGCTATATTCATCGAACGAATGTTAGAACACAAATCTTTCTACATGTCTAGTGAAATCACTGTACCTAGGATTTCTGAGTTTCGTGTCGTGGAACCGTCCGACCTGCCACAACAGAGGAAAGGCTCGTAAGTAATATTAATTTTAAATTTTTTTTTTGCTGTCATGTCTTTTGAGTTTGTTATGTACAAATCATGTGTTTCGGTTAAACTGATGAATTAGTACAATCACACATTTAACTAAACAGTAATGACTGCGGTATCTGGATTGCTCAATGGATGAAAGAGTGCGGATGGACTGATGATTTTGGCATCACGGTAACCAACTTTATTCATTTTCTAAATTTTTCATTATTATTAGGACAAAATGTAATATGTATCCAGGTATATATATGTTATTCTAATTGCTTCGTACTTTTTAAAATTATTAGGTCTATGACAGTGATAGGATGAGGCTAGCAATCGACTTGGTTAGCAAGGAATTCAATTTAAAGAAGTCAGAAGTTATGGATAAGGCACGTGCATATATGAAAGAAATACTACAAAAATAGTCACGACTGCAAAAGGATATATAGTTTATTATTTTCATCGCATTTTATATTTTCCGAGACACGTCATATTTTGTTACGCACGTTTTAGCTTAAGTGATTCTTTTATTATAGGATATTTTGTTCTCTAATCGAACCTATTGTTGAGCCTTTTTTATGTTTATTTATGTGCTTAATAAAAGATGCTAATATCATATAACTTTAATTTTTAGCTTTCAAGATAAATCCAAAGATATAACTTTCATGAGCTGTTTTTTATGAGATGTTTTTTTTTTAACTTAGTTCGAAATAATAAATTTTGATATTGTTTTATAGGATTACTAACATCAAATCTTGATAATTTGACCAAAAATTATAAATGCTTTGTGTCTTAATTTTTTCCACAAACCTTCAACAACTCATAAAAGTTAACAGCATAGATGGTTGTAGATTATAGTGATAGACAAGGGTGAAAGTTGCGATGATAATACGTGGTGATAACTCATAACGATCGGGTGAAGAGAAGGTAACGGGAGAAGAAAAAAATAAGAAGGAAGGCCAATATAATTTAATAGTTAATATTAGGTATGTGTACAGAGATTAGTATACAATAAGAAAAAGAATATTGTTTAATATAGTGAAGGGATATTACAAAAATGTATATTAATGTTTTGAAAAAAAATAAAAATAAAGATAATTTAAAAAATTAAACATAAATGTTTAATATCTTATTTAATTTAAATTTATTAATTTTATATAATATAAATTAAAAAAAATTTAAACGTTTTTTAATGTTTTTATTTGTAATGTTTAAATTATTATGTCCAATTAATAAGATTAAAATTAAAATTAGAAAATTTAATCTTTTAAAAAGCTACTGAATATATTAAACTACTAATATAATATTTAAGCAGGTCAGTACACTAGATTTGAATAATGTTTCATCCAATTTAAAATTATTGTGCATTCCAAAAAATATTTTATTTTACTGATATCATTTACTATGACTTTTTATAAATTCATGCAATATTAATAGGAGAAGTCTTTTTTTCCTTTTCATTTTTTCAAAATTCTATTTACATGATTTTATAAACCCCTTAAAAAAAATTTTAATCTTAGATAAATAAGCGCCTCTTTCAATTTTTCCCAAAATTTGGGGCAAAAGGAAAACCTAAACCCGCCCAAAACAAAACATTCTTCTCCATCCTTCCCTAACTCCTTCGTCAATGCTTCTCACCAGAATCTCTGTTTTGCTGAGCTTTTATTCCCTAAAACCATCGTCTATCCTTCTCTAAACCCATCTTCTCGTCAACTCTGTTCCTTGTTATTTATCCCTGACCACTGAGCCACGACCCACCGCAATAGTGTTTCTCATGTGTTATGTAAGATCTGGAATGACATCGGAGTTATATTTTACGTGATGTTGATCTTTGGGACAGGTGAAAGGAAGGCTTGAGGGAGGGCAATTGTATACTCCCGCCTATGTGGCCCGCATGAATGCAATGGTTCGGGGGGCAGCAAGGGGCATCACAGTGCCAACAAATTTGACGGTGTTGTGGAGCTCATTGCAGCAGTTACTGCAGGAAATGGGCGGAACTGGTGGTGTAGCGGTTGATGAATCTTTCTTCCAATCTTTGTTTAATGGACTTGTGAAGGAAGGCGAGATTCAAGGATCAGTTCGTGCAGGAGTGCATTGGACACCAGCTGTAACTGACATGTTTGCGATCGATTATGCATTGTCAAAGTGATGTCCAGATTAAGGTTTTATGGTTTCTTTCTTGGGCCTTTGTTTTGGTTGAACCCTTGATGATCCTTCTCTCAATGTTTGGTTGGCAACAATTGGACGCAATTTTAAATTCTTTTGATGTATTGCATTTCCAGTTTTTACTCTTATGTAAGTTCTGTTATGTTTTTTAGAAGTTTTATTTTTCTGTTATCATTGTTGAAATGTGCAAATTGACATGTAAATGATGGCAGGTTGTTTTACATAGGCATTTACTAAGAATAGTAGCAGCTCCTGTGGTGGATATGCTTCTTCATGATCTGGTAATTCTATACAATAAATTGTCTGTAAACGTAATATATATCTAGAGGGTTTAATATGGTCTAACGCAATAGATTCATCATCTGCAGGATGAACAGAACAAATTGAAGAACGGTGTTGAGCTTCAGGAGGCTCCAAGTTCTGAATCTATTTCAGTTAGTCCTGGAGACAGAGTTGCAATTGTAAGAATAAGATGTTATTTGCATCAACGTATGTATTGCTTTTGTGTTTGCTGCTGAGCATTAGTAGGAGCCATAGAATGAGTACTTACATTTTGTTTATTATTTCCTTTTGTAGTCCAAGAGTTTTCCTAGACCTCTGGCAGATAAGGCTCTTGCTGTTGTAGAAGCATTGGAGGGAAAGGATGGCATTTCTAATTTTGCAACAAATCTTGTTGTTAAGGTTTATGTAATTCATTGCCAACCATTTTTCAATTTACAGTTGCGACCAGTCGGGTGAAAATATCGTTTTTCTTAAGCATCAGAACTATTCTCCTCTCTGATTTGTGAACAGTATAATTAGAAGTTGAATGTGAATGTTCAAACCATAATGTTGAAGTATTCATGGACGCATTTAGAGCAGTAATTGAAGAGAGGTAATGTGTCTATTATTTTGTTGAGCTTTAGGAATGATTTGACCTCCAGTGCTTCTGTAGTGATTCAAGCCTTGCAATGTGATTTGATGTTGAATATTCTTTTTTTCCCTCAGTGCATAGCCTTTGAAAAGACTCGACAAGAAACTTGAAAGAACACTTTTACATTCATATCGTAAGGTATTTAGGCTTTCAGCCGCAAAAAGCTTTATCAAAATTTGTTTGAATCTACTAGATTCACAAATATACTGTCGATAACACTAGTAATGTATTAAATATCAGATTGGTAGACCAACTGAAAATTACCCAAAATATTAATGTGCGAGTGTAACTGCTTTCCCAGAGCCTGAGAGGCTAAATTTGCACAGGCTTTTAGGATGCTAGCACAGGTAGCTACATCTGCAGTCTTTTCAGCTCTTTACATATCAATTAATAGCTTTATACCTTCTTTAGGGTGTCCCGTCTGAACATTACTCGAGACCAGGTCTGTCCAAGGAACTGAACTTTGAAGAGCCCAATTTGCAAAAATCATAATTGCTTCCCCGAATCACATTTAGCATACATGTCAACCAAAGAATTAACTTGGGCAAACTTTATTTGAATATTCCCTAATTCTCTCTTAGTTACTCATACTGGATTTTTTTACTTATTCTTATTAGCTTGTGTTCCTTTTTTTTTTAATATTAATGCCTTTAATATTGAGGAAAGTACAATTGCGATTGCAAGGGCTTCTACGTTAAGTTCGTAATTTTTTTCTCAGTAGTGTTTTCATGGTGGCGTTGACTTGAATGTATTGTTGTTTACGTTTGCTACTCGTTACTGAGTTTTTTAGTATAATATGTGTGAGTTGTTGTATCAGTTTAAGGAGTGTTGTTCTGTGCGGCGTTATTGTTATTATAGTTTCAGATGTGTGAGATGGTTCTTACACTGTTTAGCTTGGGGGTGATTACAGTATCTTCAATGTGTTTTTGAATCCCTAAATTCAATCCAATTCTGTTATCTGGAGCTCTGTTGAGATTGAGGGTCTTAGGTAGGAGAGGAAGAGATAGAAACTTGAATTATATCAAAATTATTACGTTGAATAGGTTGGATTAGAAGTTTGTGCATTGTAGATCAAATCTAAAAAATTTTATATCAATCTAAAATCATTAGACATACTCTTTTATAGATCAAAATTGATGGTAATATATAAGAGTTTCAAATATGCATGAATATGAGTTGTCAGTCTTATTGATGTTCAATTTTCACAAAATTCAATGCAAATTAATGGTATAATTTTGATTAAAATAACACTGATGTGATTTGATCATATATAAAGTAAATAACAAAATTGATTCTATGCTATCTTCACAGATATGCCTTGATAATTTATGATATCTTCTTTATTTCTACTGGGGGCTTCAGCATCAACATTTTGATCCTTTTTTTGCTTTCCTTTATTGGATTAGTGTGTTTATCAGTGAGGGTTTGGTTAGCTTTCTTCACAAGCTAATTAAATTTATGATGTTAACATACTTTTTTGTTAAAAGAGCAAAAATGCTGACCCTTCATCATTGGAAATTCCAAAGACAACGAATATCTGCATGCTTCATCCCCCCTCCCTCGTTCATGATAGATGGTAAAACTGATTTTAAATATTTATGTTGAATTAGGTGATTACATTCTTACTTTATATAATCTTGGTAACATATAAGCTTCTTTTCTCGTCTCATTTTTTCATGTTATTTTTCTTTATGCTTTTCATCACTTGTTTTATCTATCAAACTGTGATGATGATAGGAGTCATCATTTGGTGGCCTTGCACTGTGGTCGTTCTATACTTTTAGAATTTTCTATTTCTGGTTCTAGTTTGTTCATATAAACTGAAGTAAACAACATTTACAGAAATTGGGTAGACGGTTGATATTTGGAAAGGGGCATAAGCAGCTGGATTTCCAGAATGATAAGAGAAGAAAAAAATTAGGAAGTTCAAGGAATCAGCCTGGAAATGTGTTTATTTTCTGTCAGCAGAAGTACTTGCTCTGTCCGTAGCTTATGATGAACCTTGGTTTACTAATAGAAGAAATTTTTGGGTGGGGCCAGGGAGCCAGGTCTGGCCAGATCAAAAGATTAAGTAAGATTATTTGCTTACAAGCCCAGTTATTATAGTTATCCAGTTGCAATGTTTAATATCTTTCATCAATCATTTTCCCTTGCTATAAATTTTGTGTTCAAATTAAGTCTGGTGATAGAGTTGTAAGCTCTAAACATTTCAGGTTAAAACTGAAGGCACTTTACATGTATGCTGCTGGATTATATTCCTACTCCTTCTTTGCTTTAATATTTTGGGAGACACGGTGCTCTGACTTTGGGGTGTCCATGGGTCACCATGTGGCTACTTTCATTCTCATTGTGCTGTCTTACATTGTTAGGTGTGTTAATTTATTATTGTCTTGTCATGCAAATTTTTTTTTTTGTTTTTTAATTGTAATTTCTTTGGAGATACAAATCTATAATTTTCTTAATTTGTTTGTGTTTGTTTATTTTTCGCAAAATTCAAACTGAAATGGTTATATACTTATATCTGTGAGGATTCTTGATTAAATCATGCTAATTACCAATGCTCTGAAAATCGGACCGAACTGGCCAATTGAACCGGTCCAATTGGGAACCGGCAGTAAAAACGATCCGGTCCATCTCTAATAACCTCTTCTTAGAAAATCGCTATCAAACCGTCGAACCGGCTGAAAACCGGCCGGTTCTACCGACCGGTAACTCTTCGGTTCTTGATAAACGACCCTATTTTGATTTTTTTGAGGGGAAAAAAAAAAACCCAACGTTGCGTTAATGCGTTTACAGTTTACACCCTCACCCCTTCCCCCAACAACCCCCCTACCAATTCGTGAATCACTGTACTCTGAAGCAAAGTTAAATCCCCAAACCAAAACCCTAGGTCCTCCCTGCAACATTTCTGCCGCACTGCTGCCGCCGTCCGTGCTGTCGGCATCGTCTGTGGCCAAGCCCTCTCTTGTAGCTCAGCGTCCTCCTTCCCCCTGTCCTCCGTCCGTCCTCCGTGGCTTCTCTGTTTTGTTGGCTTGGAGCAGCTCGCCGTGTCGTCGCTCGCCGTCGTCTCCCCGATCGCCGTTCGTGTCTCCGTCGAAGGTTAGTGTCACAGCTATCTTCTTCAGTTCTTGTTCGTGTCTCAGTCTTCTCTCCCCAGAGCCTCTGTTTGCTGATTTCACTTCTTCAATTCGTCAGTCCTTCAGTTCTTCAGTTCTTCAGTTCGTGTCTCAGTCTTCTCTCCCCATAGCCTCTGTTTGCTGATTTTTAATGTGAAACTGTGAAATTGCTAATTTTTGCTGATTCTGTGATGCTGCTCTTTCTTTACTTCATGAAATTTTTGTTTAAATTTTCTTGTTGCTGCTAAAATTGAAAATCAAATCATTGTTGAAATTTTTGTTTAGGGATTAGGGATTACTTGTTGCTGTTTTGTAATGTTTGTTGAAATTTCAGGTTTAGTGTGATTAGGGATTACTTGCTGCTGTCGAAATTTCAAGTTCAGTGTGACTAGGGATTACTTGTTACTGTGTTGTAATGTTTGTTGAAATTTTAGGTTTAGTGTGAATGTGTGATTAGGGATTACTTGCTGCTGTTGAAATTTAGGTTCAGTGTGATTAGGGATTACCTGTTGCTGTACTTGCTGCTGTTGTAATTTCAGGTTCAGTGTTACTAGGGATTAGTTGTTGCTGCTAACAATGCATTTGTGAATAATAACTTGCTCCAGTCCTCCGAATAATGCATTTGACAATAATTTGTGTGTTTTTTTTGGCGGAATAAAAAAGAATAAAAGGGGGGTCGGGATATCATTTGTTTTCCTTTAGCTTTGTGGTTTCTTTTCGGTAATCTTTTATCCTATGTTGTATTTTCCCCTTCCTATCAAATAATAGCTCATATAAAAGATTCACTAAATTAGAAAGAAGATCTTTCCATGTATAAATTTCAACAATTGATTACGAAGTGTAATATTACAGTTGTTGGTTGTCTGTATAATCTTGCTTTTCGATGCTCATTAGTTTTACATCTTTCTTTGCCAGCTATGAAGTTTTGCTCACATTGGATAAGGAAAAGCACAAAGTGGAGGGTCGAAAATATTATTATGTGTTCAACAGTCTTCTATATTGCTTGCTTGTTCTGCATATATACTGGTGGGTGATGATATCTCGGATGCTTGTTAGACAACTTCAAGCAAGAGGAAAAATTAGTGATGATGTTCGATCTGGTAAGTTGAAAGATCCTGGCTTGCTAATGTAAACTCTTGATTCAAAGAGCATTGTTCTCAATATGTTTTGCATGCTTAGTGTGTTCATGGAAGTAGACATGCTTTAGAAGTTCTGGCACGGGTTATTAATGTGTCATCTGAATCTGGTATCTGTATTGATATGGTAGCTAGGTTTTGGTTGACTTCTTCCCCTTAAATTGCTTCCTTCAATGTAATTGTATATGATTTTAGGACATCTTTGTGCCTAAACACATTGCTGTCTGCAGTTTACTTTTATTCAATAAATCTTGATGGATTTACGTCAACTATATTGCTTTATTTTCAGTAGAAGCTTCAGCCTGTAGAAGTTTCAAAAGCTTAATATGAATTTCTTCCAACTGATTATTTGATTTCAAACTGCTTCATTTCCATTATGCAGATTCAGAAGATGAAGATAGCCATAAGATTGAGATGGAAAGCAAGACCATAATGTAATCTTAAGGCAAAGGTGAATTTTGAATGGTGGCAACTGACAAGTTGTTTCACACTTTGGAGTTCTACAAATATAGTCACATTTTTATGTGGAATCATGTTTAATATAGTAGTTAATTCTATAACATTTAAAAGCTTTAGAAGGGTATTCCACAAGTAAAATGGCTTGAGCCATTGACACTCATCAAGCCACTGCCTCTCTCGTGATGTATGTTTTGAACATTGTGTTTCTCTGAGGCAAGATGGAATTCAATATGTCCATTGTGTTAGGTTCCAACTAAATAGATATAGAAATTATAGGCATCTGCATTAGTTTTATTTAATCCTGTGTGTGTTTTCCTTAAACTGAGTTAGATGTTGCCTGGTTTCTTTCTTGCAGATGAATTGTCTTAGCTTCGAAATTCTTCGGTACTCTTGACCAGGGATGCTAAACTTTCCAAATGTTGATTCAACTTTTTTGAATGTATTAAACTATTGGTCTATGCATTCCACCTCCTCGGATTGAGGTTTGGTGTCCGACATTTTGTTGTGATGATAATGTCTTTTTTTTTACGTGCTTTGGTATTTAATTTCATCAATTTAATTAAGTGTAAAGCACTAGGAACAGGAATGTTTTCTGGTTATTTATTGAAAAGACTTGTTTTAAGACTTGGTTGTCATAGATATTAGTGGTGCTGAACTTGGCCAACATTATGTTGATTTGAAAATTATAAATTCTAATTCTAATGAAAGAAAAATAAGTGAAAAATGTTTGGAGCAACGTGACGGGATCAACACGATTTATTGTTTTTATCCAATAATTAGTCAATAATATTTAAAAGTGTGCCTAAAGAGTAAAGACTAAAGTATAATACTCATATTATGCTGAACAAGTATTCTGAGCCAGAGCCTCAATGATGCTACCAAAGAATTTAGAACCTAAAGACAATTTTTCATAACCATTTGTTAAAATACCAAGATAATTATGGATTAGATCACTTAAAATATCAAGCAACATTCTAATTGTTTTAATATGAAAGCCGAAAGAACTAAATAATCCGAAATGAAATAAATATACTTTTACTGGTCTGACCCAACTACAATGGAACAGGGGAAAGGGCAAAATGATGTCATGCAATGGGAGTGTAACTTTGGAAAATTAAACAATCCTATAATCAACTCCTGCCTTGTGCATACAAGTCATTAGCCAAAAACAAACTCTTAAATGAAACCTTGATTTGTAACAAATTAGTTTTTGGTCTGTCAGATTCAGATATCAGGTTAACATTAATTAAATCATTATTCAGCTAGGTGTTAACTCTGACGCATAATTCCTAGGAACCATATCAAATATTGACAAAGGTGCTTTTCTTTTGTGTGCATTGGAGCTAGGGGGCAGACAAAATCCATCAGATAACTAGGTTATCGAAATACCTACGTATCATAATTCTTTTGTTCAAATTAGAGCAGTTAAAGAAGAAATGCTTGGATCACTCAAGCAACATATAGTACGAGAAAGCCCAAACTAAAGGAATACTTATGCTAATGACATTCTGAGGAATTAAAATCCAGAATGAAAATTTACAGTTGAAACTCTACAATAAAGGTTCTGATTCCTACTCGATGCTGTGGTAGAGGCGGTCTCTTTTCCAACATTTCATAATGTAAAACAAAGTTATCCTGCAAGGATTTTTTTTCATTAGAGGCCTAAAATAGGATCAGGGATAAAAGGAAAACAATAAACGTTGGACCACGAGATATCATTTTAAGAACACTACGAATACTATTATGTATAAAGCTAACCTTGTGAACAGTTTCAAATGTGTTTGGATCGAAACAGTGATAAGATCCTCTCTCGTATGTGTTCGTTCTAACAAGCGGCTCCATGTTGGAAACTCTTATAAACCAGAAACGATTGTCTTTGTGATAATACCATCCTCTATTGTGCCCGAAAGCAACAATCACCTACCTTGTTAGAAATTATTAGTCAGAGGAAAACAATTTAGATTTTAATTCAGGAGTTCCTGCCAAGTTTTGCAGGAGGAATACTTAAAATCCGTGACTGATAAACAAATAAAGGTTACCAAGTATTGACTGATTTAACCATTAATTGCTCCCAAATTGTAACAATCCCAACATAATTTGGAAATAAGCCCTAACCACAGAAAAATAAAATATAAATAACAAAAAAAGGATGAATTGGAGGGTATGTGCATACAGCTCATTTAATTTGAAGCATATAATTGTGCTTCGTCTTTGGGCATGCTGCAACCAAGAAAAAAAACTGGTTAATTATAATACTAAGCAAGCCAATTAGAAATCAAGTAAGAGGTAATTGCAAACCTGTAGAATATGTAAAACAATGTTTCCACCGAAAACTTTGAAAGGTAACCTTGCTGCATCATGCAACAAGCAGTAAGCCTAATGAAGGATTTGCAAATAAAGAAATCGATTCTATGGCATAATTAAAAAACCTCGCATGTAAAGCAGGGGGCTGCTTTGCGTAATAACATTGTGGCACATTAAACTCTGGATCACCCTTTGCAGGTTCATCGGACCATGGACACCCAAACGTCTTGTGTAGATTTTCAGATGAATTCAAATTTAATCCAAGTGTAGTAAGATCAATCCAAGTGCAAGAGATGTCAAGTCTGGATCACTCATCCTGATCACACTTAACAAGCCAAGCAAACCAAATGGATCTGGTGTGGATTGTGCAGTTTGCATAGCTTTCATGCCCTGATCCCGAAACGACTGATTTACGGCTGACATTTGAAGGTGGAACTGCGACTACTTCTGGTGCTGTTGATACTGCTGGAGGATCTGGCCATACTGACCCATACTAGAGACTGTATTTGGAGAATTTAATGGCCTTAATCCAATCCCAGGAGGTCCACTTGCCTTGAACAAATCCAGAAGTGGTTAGGATGTCTAAAATCTTGCTTCAGAATGAATATTAAAGTCAAGCAAACTGCAGAAAGAACGAGGCTTATTCATTACAACAGCAATTTAGAGAGTTTGCAGACCTGCGAATGATAAGTTGAATGTGTAGATGGAAAAATATCTGATCCATGTACCCCCAAAATACAAAGGAATTATGCTTATCGTCTATCCATCCATGTACCGATCTTGATAATAATAATATTAGGTGAGAGGGAAGGATACCGTGAGGAAGGCGGCACTACTTGTGACGACGGCGCCCAATGATAGCAACAAGTGTCCCTTCTTCTATAGCATCAGCATCATCAAAGGCAAAATCAATCTACAATGGAGCAGTTGCTAATGATTATGAACTAAGATTTCAAGTATTAGAGGAATAGAATGAAAAGAAGAAAAAAAATCCACTTTACTTTACACATTTCCACCATTTACTTAAATTCAAGTTTCAGGCAACCAAGAACCTCTAAAACAAGAAACACTCAACATTAAAGGAAAATGTAGAAGCTAATTATTTTTATGCACACAAAGACAACTCAATCATTGCTCCAAACCTATCTTTAAACAAATGCTTAAAATCCGGAAGAACCGTGAAAACTCCTCGGTTCCCTTTCTTTAATTATTCTGAACTCTCTATGCCATGTTTATTAATATTAACCATAATTCACTTGCGGAGGGAGTAGGACATTTATTTATCAGACCTCATTAATCATTATGAATTTGAACTCACTATGCTGTTCTGTGTCCAAACAAGGATTTGCAAAAAATATTTTTTTCAGTCCAATCAGAATCATATCTTACAACATAAAAAATCAGCATGTTAAAATCAAATTGCACAAGGAAGTAAGAGTTGGAACAATCTATTAATGGTGATTCTACATTTTGTGATAAAAAGACAAAACATTCAGTAGTTCCAACCTACAAACACTTGATGAGATACAAACCAGGAAACCATATGCTTATTTAACACCTTACATGACTTACAATTTCAGAATATAATAAACAAAGCAATAAAACCAAGCACCAAAGGAACTAAGGTAGATATGCACGTAAATCCAAATAATTTTTTTAGTGTTAAAATAACCAATGAGTCAACAACAGCACAATCATCACAATGTAATTGTTCATCATCCTCATTCTTACCATTGCTCGGTTTTGGCGCCTGGATTCTAAGAAAAGCACTCTTTCTCTTAACCTGTTTCTTTGGAATGCCATTATATTCATGAACCCTATCTGCTCTATAGTAATCGTACCTATCCAGTTCCAAAGCCGTTGTCTTGAGAGAAGAGTCTCGCGCCTCTTCCGAGCAAAGTTTCGATTCGATACTGGAATTCGGAGGAACAACCACACGGCAACGGCGGTTTGCTCCGCCAAAGCACTCCTTACTGAACCTGGAAGCACTGCGGCTAGGGTTAGAATTTGAAGGAGGCTGCGATAGCATTGAACTACGGTGACGCGAATCATGCCCGAAAAGAACAGGAACCTGAGGAACAAAGAGTGGATTGGGGGGTAAAGAAACGGGAGGGTTGAAATTGAATGCGGTAGGGTTCACAAGAACGTGGTTGGGAACCTGACGGAGATGGTGGTGGTTATACGGCGGAGGAAGAGGAATGTACGTATTTGGGTGTCGGTAGTGATGAAAGTAGGATCCATAGAGAGAGAGGAGACAGAGGGACAAACGGATATGGAGGAAGGAGATACAGAAGATTAGGGCTCATTGTGTGAGAGCTTAATTTGGGAAGAATCAAAGATTGAATTTTTAGTAAATTACATAATTATTCACTATGGACAACTATGGTTAACATAGCAACTAATTAGAAGATGACATGTCATGGGGGTAAATTACATGTTATTATAAGAAGGATAGAATAGATATGCAACAGCTAAATTCTGATTATCCTATTAAAAAGAATAAACACTTGTATTTTTTTTTAATTTTCTTTAATCATGCATTAACTGACACTATACTTCTTTTATCATAATAGTATTTTAGGAAATAACTTCCTTTGTACATCTCCTTCGGAACATTGTATGGACATTTCAAAACCACTAAACGGTAATATATTTAACTTTTATTTATTAAAACCCAATAATCAGTGGACTATGTTACAGATAATGATTCAATTACAGATACAGGATCATCTCAGAAAGTCAAGAGTCATCACCAAAGGGTGATTTCTGTTGTTGTTGGCATCAGTTGCACATTTATAATTTCAGTGATGCTTGTGTGTTGGTTGCATTGGTACAGATCACGCATCCTCTATACATCTTATGGTACCTCCTTAAATGAACTTCATTACCTTTTTTATTGCTTCTAGATATGCACATATTCTGACAATATGTAATAATTGACATCTGAAGTGGAGCAAGATTGTGAATTTGATATTGGCCGTTTGAAGAGGTTCACCTTCCGTGAACTACAAATTGCTACTGGAAATTTCAGTCAAAAGAACATCCTTGGACAAGGAGGCTTTGGCATTGTCTACAAAGGATGCCTTACAAACAAAATGCTGGTGGCAATGAAGAGGCTGAGATCCCAATTACACTGGAGAAATGCAATTTCAAACTAAAGTTGAGATGATCGGCTTGGCCGTGCATCGT
This sequence comes from Arachis ipaensis, assembly GCF_000816755.2. Taxonomy (NCBI): domain Eukaryota; kingdom Viridiplantae; phylum Streptophyta; class Magnoliopsida; order Fabales; family Fabaceae; genus Arachis; species Arachis ipaensis. The sequence continues at coordinate 2,534,643 of NC_029794.2, read as the reverse complement.
AACCTTTTGCGTCTCTATGGATTTTGTATGACTCCAGATGAAAGGTTACTTGTTTATCCCTACATGCCTAATGGCAGTGTTGCTGATCGCTTGAGAGGTTTGTTTCATATTAATCCTTATCATTTGTTGTTCATCCTATCTTATAGTTAAGACAATGTGTCTCAAAATTAATGTCAATTACTGATTCCATTACATGGGGAAACAAGAAACAGTGATTCTCCTTGTATAGTTGGTAGTTAGAGGCCTAAATCTTATGTATTGGTGCTACCAATTATTCATTAATTTGTTTGTTCTTTTATTAACTTGTGATATGTTTAGTGTTTGATGGATTTTATCTTTTCCCTTGTTCCGAAGCAGACACATGCCGAGAAAAGCCATCTCTGGACTGGAACAGGCGAATGCGAGTTGCTGTTGGCGCTGCACGCGGGCTTCTGTATTTACACGAGCAGTGCAACCCTAAAATAATCCACAGGGATGTTAAGGCTGCAAACATTTTGCTAGACGAAAGTTTTGAAGCTGTGGTGGGGGATTTTGGCCTTGCTAAGCTGTTGGATCAAAGGGATTCGCATGTCACCACCGCCGTGCGCGGTACAGTAGGCCACATTGCCCCGGAGTATCTCTCCACTGGACAGTCTTCTGAGAAAACAGATGTTTTTGGATTTGGCATATTACTTCTGGAGCTCATAACAGGACAAAAGGCACTAGATGCTGGGAATGGTCAAGTACAAAAGGGAATGATTCTTGATTGGGTAAGTAACAAGTAAATTTTTTCAAATGTTTTGTTGCTTCACAACCAAGTAATCTTAAAATCAATGCAACATGTCATTATTGCTCAATTCTAGTTTCATGTAATCCATTTTTTTTCCATCATTGAGTATATATTGACCTTAAACTTTGAGTAATGTGTACTGGCCTGAATTCCTGAAGGTTAAGACATTATTTGAGGAGAAGCGGCTAGAAGTGTTAGTTGATAGGGATCTAAGGGGATGCTTTGATCCAGTTGACCTAGAAATGGCAGTGGAGCTGTCTTTACAGTGCACTCAGTCACTTCCGAGTCTGCGGCCGAAGATGTCGGAAGTCTTGAAGATTCTAGAAGGCCTGGTTGGGCATTCGGCGCAGCCGGAGGAGCCGCAAGGAGGGTCTAACTTATATGAAGAAAGAGCATGCAGTTTCTCCCAAAATTATAGTGATGTTCATGAAGAACCTTCCTTTGTTATTGAAGCCATTGAGCTTTCTGGTCCTCGGTGACAATAAAGTGTAGTTTATTCCATTTTGTAAATGAATTTTGCATTTTATGAATATAGAAACGTACATAGAAATATATTTATTTTTCATGCTCTCTATCTATCTACTTAATATACTAAAATTGGTTTTCCTTCAACTAATAAAGGTGAGGTGTCGATTCCTCGTAATTCCATTTTCCCTCCAAAATGAATGCAGTTTTTTCTATTTTAAATTATTTTATAAAAAATATCTTTAGTATAATAATATTATAATTAATATTTAATAAATAATACATAATTATACTAATTTAGAAACATATTTTCATTATAATTATATCAAATCAATATTTAATACATTATTAAACTACTTATCAATTATCAATTAAAAATACTTTTAATAATAATAATAATAATAATAATAATAATAATAATAATAATAATTACCCGTGATATCATTTATTGAAAAAATATAACATAAAAAATATCATTTATTTAAAATATCATTTATTGTATATAATTCATAAAAAAATATATTTCACTTTTATTATTGATTAGAAGATAACTTATTTATATTTTGATTAATTTCATTTATTATTATTATTATTATTATTAATTTACAGAAAGATAAATTAATAATCATATTATTATTTATCAATATATTAATATTGATAATGATTACATAAAAATTATTTAATATTTAATATTTTTATATTATTTATTTTTTATATTTT
>NC_029794.2:2502296-2532042 GCF_000816755.2 Arachis ipaensis | reverse complement strand
CACTGTAATAGTATATAATAATAATAATAATTCTATTAATTTTCATAAAAATTAATTATTAATTATTCATCAAATTAATACATAATTTATAACTAAACGGTCTAATCATGATAAGAATATTTAATTCTAATCATAAAATGATCAAATTTATGATATTAATAGCGGACATTAATTTTAAATATTTTTATTCAATTTATTCTAGTCTCTTCATTGGTGTAAAATTCTAACCCTCAAAATTACATCAGCATCTCTGTTTTCATCTTCTCTTCTTTTATCACCGTAAGAATTTTATTCATTTTGTTTGATAAGTAATGATGAACGAAGAGAGAAATAAAGAGAATTCAAATAGAAACAACAAATTGTGAGAAACTACATCAAAGTCTGATCCAGAACCAGTACTAGATACTCCTAAATTAAACTATCCTAAATTAAACTATCTATATGTTCGGCCAAGAAAAAAAAACCCATTTGGCCAAGAAAAACAAAGACAGACACTTTCAAAATAGTTTTTAGAGAATATCCTTCAGCTTCATTTTCTATGGATGACAACTCTGTTTTGAAAGTCCTCTTAGCTTCATCTATGGCTAACCTGCATCACAATCCACATCCACAAAGTTGCACTAAGTTGCACTTTAAAGAGGATAAAGTTACAAAAAAAAACTAGTGGGTCAACTGGTCAATCAGTTAAATTAAAATGGACCTCAATTTATTGTGATTAATCTCCATATCAATCCTCAGTTTCTCAATCTCACTTTGCAGCTTCATCTACATTATAAATTTTCCATCTTAAATCTATATCAATATAATCAAATCTATATCAATATAATCAAATTTCTCATCTCATGATTAAATGAGAATATGAGATATGCACAAATTCCAAATACCTGTGAGCTCTCCACTTCAGCTTTGGGTTTCAACTGATTGGACTCTTCAAGCATTTCAATCTTTCAAGGGACAAAAAGAAAAAGGAGGGAAAAAAAATTTATGTTAGTACACGAAACTACTATTTTAGATTCCAAGAAAGTGGTAAAGTTCACAAACAAAGAATACAAACATCAAAAGACCTCACCCTCTTCCAGAATGATTCTTGAAAATTTTCCCAAACTTCAGCAGTTATTGCCTCAGCCTGCTTTTTGGGCAGTCCTTGCTCCTCAAGTCCCCTAGTCTAAAAAGCAAAAGCCATAAGCAAGACAAAAAATGGTAAGACAAACCACTCATTAACACTCATTATCGAGCTTAAAATTGCACATTAGTTAGAAAACACAACAAAAAACCATGAAAACAGAAAATAAAAATGGTAAGAAGGTAAATTTAAATTACAATAGCGGTTGTATCACCAATCCCTCCCTTTGCGGAAAATAATCTGAGACTTGAGTTGAAAGTTGAGGACCTAAAGCCCGACAATTGAGCCAATCGCTTGCAAGCCGCAGCCATTTCCTCAAAACCCTAAATGTGAAGAAACTGAATCCAAGGACAGAAAATTAATCAAACACGAACGAGGCCAAGAAAGCAGAATAATTTTTCCATGATTTGATTTTGATTCCTCACAAATCAATACAATTTATCGGGAACCAAAAAAGATGAGAAGGAAAAGGAATTGCAGACACCAAAAGGGAACTAGGAGGCACATCACATGTTTATATTTGCCCAGAAGAGCTTCATCTAATATGTCTTCTCCATGAATCCTAAGATGTGAAGCTTCATATAAGCTTAAGAGTCCCTCAACATCTGTGGCAAATTTTTCATTGAAATTAATAAATCATTCACAAAATTAAAAACAGCAGCAGCACCGCCAAAGAATTAATAGCAGCACAGAATTAATACTACCAACAGCATTCAGCAACAAAGATTATCATTCAGCAACAAACAATATTTGATTTGATTTCTATTTTACCATTAAGCAACAAACATAACAAAACAGTAACAGCTAATCCCTAACAATTTATAAGTAACAGTAACAATTTATCCCTAACAAAACAGTAACAGCTTATCAGTAGCAATTTATCATCAATCAATAAGTCAGTAACAGAGTTAATCAATCAAGAGCAGGCCAGAACAAGCCAGAGTAGTGAGCAAAGCCAATCAACTAAGAACAAGCACTAAGCACTGACAGAGCATTCAATCTCAAGCACAAAGTAAAAAAAGAAAACAGCAACGCATCACTTAATCAATAATCATCAAGCTATCAATATAATCAAATTTCTCATCTCATGATTAAATGAGAATATGAGACATGCCCCATGAGTATTACAGTCGTTATTTAAATAAATAAACAGTGAGAATGATTGCAAACACAAATTCCAAATACCTGTGACCTCACTTCAGCTTTGAGTTTCAACTGATTGGACTCTTCAAGCATTTCAATCTTTCAAGGGACAAAAAGAAAAAGGAGGGAAAAAAAATTTATGTTAGTACACGAAACTACTATTTTAGATTCCAAGAAAATGGTAAAGTTCACAAACGAAGAATACAAACATCAAAAGACCTCACCCTCTTGCAGGATGATTCTTGAAAATTTTCCAAAACTTCGGCAGTTATTGCCTCAGCCTGCCTTTTGGGCAGTCCTTGCTCCTCAAGTTCCCTAGTCTAGAAAGCAAAAGCCGTAAGCAAGACAAAAAATGGTAAGACAAACCACTCATTAACACTCATTATCGAGCTTAAAATTGCACATTAGTTAGAAAACACAACAAAAAACCATGAAAACAGAAAATAAAAATGGTAAGAAGGTAAATTTAAATTACAATAGCGGTTGTATCACCAATCCCTCCCTTTGCGGAAAATAATCTGAGACTTGAGTTGAAAGTTGAGGACCTAAAGCCCGACAATTGAGCCAATCGCTTGCAAGCCGCAGCCATTTCCTCAAAACCCTAAATGTGAAGAAACTGAATCCAAGGACAGAAAATTAATCAAACACGAACGAGGCCAAGAAAGCAGAATAATTTTTCCATGATTTGATTTTGATTCCTCACAAATCAATACAATTTATCGGGAACCAAAAAAGATGAGAAGGAAAAGGAATTGCAGACACCAAAAGGGAACTAGGAGGCACATCACATGTTTATATTTGCCCAGAGATGTGTTATCACAAACCAATCTTCAATTCAACACATATCACATCTTATCTTTCTCTAATCTAAATTAAGAAAAAAAAATCCTATATTTGGTCCTACCTTTTTTTTTTATGACTAAACAAAAAAGAAAGAAAGAAAAAGGCAAAGCTAAATTAATTGGCTAGATTCATATCTAAATCTATTAAATGTTGAATATCACTAGGGGTGGACATGGTTTGGATTTTTATAAATCCAAACTAGATCCACTTCAGAACCAGTTTTATGGTTCATGAAACTAAACCAGAACTGGATTGAAGAGAAAAACCAGTTCTAAACCGGTTTGAAAAAATAAAAACCAGTTTTAAACCGGTTTTAGAATTTAAATCCGGTTTTACTTACAAACCGGTTTTCAATTCGGTTTTACATACAAACCGTTTTAAATCCGGTTTTTTTTTATAAAATCCAGTTTTAAAACCAGTTTCTTCAACCAAAAATCCAATTTTAAAACTAGTTTTTAAAAATCCAATTTTCAAACCAGATATTTTAACAAAAAATCCACTTTTAAAACCAGTTTCTAGAAATTCAATTTTCAAACCATAATTTTTAAAACCACTGTTAATAAGTGATCAGTACATTGCTAATTAGCTATCTAACGTGAACCAATAGACTAAATCACAAGTCAAATTTGGAAATACATGATAGTTGATCATTCCATCTTTCAGTATCTTAAAGCGTGATCTATTAACATAACAATTAACAAATGAAGATATCTTAGATGACCAAAAGAAATCAGAGCACTGCACAGTAAACAGGACCCAATAACTTAGAAAACATGCACACACAACACATATACATGTACAACATCCAAGAGAAGCACTAAGCACTGACAGAGCATTCAATCTCAAGCACAAAGTAAAAAAAGAAAACAGCAACGCATCACTTAATCAATAATCATCAAGCAATGAAAACAAAAACACTAGAAATGACTATCACTGACCATCGATGAACAAGCACGAAGAGGGTTTGATTTCTGAACAGACAATAAAAAAACACAAAGAACAAGCCACTAGCAGTGAGTATTGACCTTCGACGGACGACGAAGAGCTGTTGAGCGCGCAGACGACGGCGACCAGGCGATTCGTGAGAGCGAACAGGGGATGTAGAGCGAACAGGGGTTGGTGAGATCGAAGTAGCGAACGCCGATAGCACGAAGACGGAAGTTCTTGAGTGCAACGGAGGCGGCAGCAGCAGTTTCCCACTCCGACAGACGGCGACAAGATTGGTGGAGGCTAGGGTTTCTTTCTTTGGTGAAGCTAGGGCATTTGCTGAAGGGAAGAGTTAGAGAAAGGAATGGGGCTGGGGGAGAAACGCGTGCAACCTTTTCATTCAACGAAAGAAGGAAACGGCGTCGTTTCTTATAAACCGGCCGGGTTCCGGTCCGGTCTGACCAACCGGTTCTCGGCCGGTTCAGCGGTTCATATCCGGTTTTTAAAATAGCGGTTTCTATTAGTAAACCGAACCGTTTAAGCTGTCGGTTCACGGTTGGATCGGTTCGACTGGCCGGTCCGATCCGGTTTTCAGAACATTGATAATCAATAAAAAACAAATCAACAATAAAAGAGGTTTAACACCAAGTCCCATAACTGCATAATTATAACAGATTTTGAAAATACAATAAAAAAATCAGAACCCTAAACACAGAATTTGAATGACAGAATCATCAAAATAGAAATGAAAATTCAGAATCATAAACACAAATTGAAACCCAAAATCATCAGAATTAAAAAAATCCTACTAAAGAAGACGGAGACGTATGGCAGAGTAGTAGAGGACAATTACGACGCTGCAATCAGCAACCTGTGACTGCAATATCGGAGACGGCGCTGTGCAGGGGAAAGGGAGGGGAGCTCTGGGGTCTGGGCTCGCTCCCTGACTGAGGGTTAGTGTGCGACGGCGAGAAGGAAGCGCGACGAGGAAGGGAGGCAGAGAAAGGATCGCGCCGAGAAGAAGGAGCGCGATGCGGAAGGGCCGCCGTGACTGTGCTGTCCGGCGAGTCAGATGCAGAGAGGAGGGTGGGAGGAGGAGTTTTGGCGTTGTGGAGTGGTCGAGTGAAGAGAGTGGCGGCTAGCTAGGTTATCTGCTTGGGGGAGGGGGCTTTATAAATTAGGCTTTTTAAGTGAACCGGTTCGGTTCGGTTCGGTTAGGGTTTTTTTTGAAGAACCAAAAACCGAACCAAACCGCAAAAAAACTGCAAAATGTTATTTTTTCGGTTTTTTCGGTTTTTGATTTATTCAGTTTTTCGGTTTGGTTGGTCGGTTTTGTTTGGTTTGGATCGGTTTTGAACACCCCTATCACATAGTATAAAGAACAACTGATTAGTTTTGTTAATATTTTTATAGACTACTTACTACAACATATCTGGATTATTGGACTCTTAAGTCTTAAACAACTCAGCATTAATATTAAAATTAAAATGATGGGCTAATCTCAAAAACTGAGGACTTTCACTCTTAAACCATCCCCACGTTTGTTCTCACAATTAACAGATGTATTTTTCTTTTTTCTATCTCCTTCTAAAACTCCTAAACCTCCTTCACAAATACTTTAATACCAATATTGTTCTTCTCTTCTCTCTCTGTCATTTCTGTCCAACTTTCAGGGCTAATTCGTAGAATATATACTAGTATCTGTACATAGGTACAAATCAGATATAGGATCTATTTTGAATTCGCTAAGAACCCAAAACGATATTAAATTTTGCAACAAAATGTCTTGTTACATTATTTAGCAACCTTTTCTTGCTAAAGACTAAAGCCACTCCCTCAAAGTAGAAGCAAAGCTTCGATATAGCTTTTGTTTCTTCCCCAGCCACATAAGAATGAAAAAGAATACAAAAAAAGGGAACAAAAAAAAAAAAATAGTGCGTTGGATGAGAGATAAAATATTCAGCCTTAATAACACAAAAGCAACAAGATAGCTGAGAAATTCGGCATGATCAAATCAATAAATTGCAATTCCAATTCATCAGCACATAATACATATTCACTAAACCATATAGCATAACAGCATGGCAAATAGCAATAATAAAGTAAAAACCAAAGAATCCAGCAATCAATATCATGGATTAACAGAATTTAGACAATCAGATCAAGTAACCAATTTAGCTCGTTGGCAAATTATCCATTAATCCAACAAAAACATCAATCAAACTGGTTCAACAGAATATAACAGTAAACTCAGAAAAACAGTAGTAAAATAGTGAATCTCCACCATACATCACCAACTTAGAACAATTCCAAATACATTGAGCCAAGAATCAGAAACTAGTAAACTAACTAAATTAACCTAACCCAGTGGCAAGAAAAATAGAAGAATAACAAGTTTGGAAGGTAGAAACATCATAAGCAAACAAAGACTACGAGCATTAGGTAATGGTCCTAACGCTGTGACCACACCTGTGACGGCAAGTCGGCGAGACGGAGACGGTGAAATCAAAGGATGACAACCGCAAACGAGAAAGGAGAAGACCGAAGGAGAAGCGCCGAGGGAAGCTCGACGCCACATAAAATTAATGCAATGTGGTTTGGATTTTTTAAAAAAAAAAACTGGTTTTTTTAAAATGGTTTGGTTTGGAGTGATATTTCCATGGTTGACTCTAATTCGAATAAATGTCCGCGTTAAAAGCAGCTGCTTTAGCCATACAATCTACAACACTATTCGTATTTCTCTGCATTAAAGAATAGAGATTCTCTAATTCCAATTCATAAGCTCCTGTTCATGCTTTGTCAAATCTCATTTCGGAATATCATTACCAAACATTCTTTGGTTTATCAAAACAAGCTTTTAAACAGTCTGTTTTGCAAATAACCTCACGAAATCTACTATCCCAAGTTATAAGTAAACCTCTCCAAATCGCATACAATTCAGCAAAAAGAACACTGCACACTTCGATTTTTTCAATACAACCTCTCAACCAACATCCATCAGAATTTCGAATGATACAACCAAAACCAGCATCAGAGGCGGATTGATGGGGGCCTAAGGTGGCATGGTCTCCCCCAAGATTTTTCAAAAAAAAATTAGTAAATAGTAATAATTAATAATATTAAATATTTTTTATAATATGATGTTAAAATAAAGGTGAGTTCTACCCAACCCCCTCTATTCCAACATGTAAATTACCCCTTGTGACGTGGCGTGTTTTAATTGGATGCTTAGTTTTAGTTTGAGTTAATTTAACTCAATAAGAGTTAATATGTTAACTAAAGTAGGGTAATTTTGTAATTAAATATTTTTATAAGAAGGATAAATATATAATTTCTATAAACATTAAAAAGTAAAATTATATTTTTATCATTGTGCAAAAACTCAATTCACCTCGATCCCATTTTTTTCTGAAATTGAAGAAAAAATCAACTCAACTCTGTACAATGGAAAGCTGTTTCCATTTCCAATAAAGATAATTTTGTTGGAGAAAAAACAGAGGAAACTGTGAGCGCCTACGAACTTGTAGAGCACCCAGACTACTCCTTTTGTTTTGGTGATATTGTGTTTGCGGCTCAAATGATAGTAGGTGTCTCACGGCTTGCTCAGACTCAAAATCAATCATCCCCATTCAGAGTTCAGAGCTTGAGCTTCAATGGCGACGAAGAAGCAGAACGATGATAACACCAAGAAGGCGGGCTTTACTCACTAGTGCCCCCCCAGTCCCCAACCTTCGTTCTCACCGTCCAAGAAGCCGTACGCTCACCATCGTTCTCACCCTCAAGCAGCCGACTCGCTTTCGCCCTTCCCTCAACTCCCCTTTTCTAGCAAAACAGTTCTGGAACTGCCCTCCTGAGGTTTTTTTTAGATAACTTATTTTTCATGAATTTGATTTGCCTGAATTATGATACAGTTCTGAATTTATTTGTTATTGATTTGATATTGTTTGGAAATTTTGTTATTGATTTGATATTGTTCTGAAAAATTTCATGATTTTTTGTTTCTTCAATCTGATATAGTTCTAAAATCTGAGATAGTGAGCGTGGTCAGAGAAATTCTTACCTATACCGAGAGCAAATCTCTCTCATGCTCTAAGCCAATCTGTTAACCATAACTCACAGAGCCGTCAGCCAATGCTAACCTTGTATTAGTTAGATAGTTTCAAGGGTTGGCTTCATGTTAAACTGATTCATGAAATACTTACTTAATTTCTTGTGTAAGATAATGGCAAGTCAGTGACTGACTTGAAGATGGTTCAGCTATGCCGAGTTAGAACTTGCCACTGGTGGATTCTCTGAGGCCAACTTCCTGGCTGAGGGGGGATTTGGATCCGTTCACAGAGGGGTTCTACCGGATGGACAAGTCGTTGCTGTCAAGCAACATAAATTGGCTAGTTCTCAGGGTGACCTTGAGTTTTGCTCAGAGGTAGAAGTCCTGAGTTGTGCTCAGCACCGAAATGTTGTTATGCTGATTGGATTCTGTATAGAGGATAAGAGAAGGCTACTAGTTTACGAGTACATATGCAATGGATCATTGGATTCACATTTATATGGTGATTTCTCTTGCTCTCTTGCATCCGAACTTCTGTTCTTACAGAATTTTTTTCAATTGCACTAGACTATAATATCAGACTTATGTTTGCTACTTTGATTTTTATTAATCTGATGCCAACTAAAAGCAGGTGGTGAAGTAGGATTAATGTGACGATGTTTTTCATTTTGAATACAGTGATTGAAACAAGACATATATTTTCCTGATATGATTGAAAATTAGTCTAATATTTCAAACTATTTCAGGGAGACAGCGAGAACCATTAGAATGGGTTGCACGGCAAAAAATTGCCATTGGAGCTGCTCGTGGGTTACAATATCTTCATGAAGAGTGCAGAGTGGAATGCATTATCCACCGTGACATGCGGCCTAACAACATTCTCATAACTCATGATTTTGAACCACTGGTATGGTAGTGCTTGCCTATTGTACAATGCATTCTTGTAGGTTTGTAGTTTACACTATAAAAGGCACCTTTACCTCACTTTTGAATATCCACCCATCTACATTTTTAAATTTAATTACCATTGGATGTAAAAGACAAAATTTTCTGAGTCTTGTATAGATTACATTCTAAACTCTGGTGTATGCTGAATTTGAGTTGGATTACATACATGCCTAATTTTTTTAACAGCATTATATTGTGATTTCAAGGTTGGTGATTTTGGATTGGCGAGGTGACAACCTGATGGAGACACGGGTGTGGAAACCCGAGTAATTGGAACATTCAGGTATGTATTTGTGTTTGTCCTGAATGGTTTTCATAATCAAAACTTGTCTGAGAAATATGAACTCACAATTAAGATATGTCGTTATTGTGTAGGTATTTGGCTCCTGAATATGCTCAAAGCGGCCAAATAACTGAAAAAGCTGATGTTTATTCATTTGGGGTGGTATTGGTGGAGCTTGTTACAGGGAGAAAAGCTGTGGATCTCATGCGGCCTAAGGGACAGCAGTGTCTTACTGAGTGGGTAAGTTATATTTGCAATTTTTACTCGAATCATTCTGTGAAAAGTTTCACCTTTTATTTTATCCCCAACCAAACATTGCCTAAGATTTAAAGTATGGCTATGTCTATAATTAACAATCAGAAATCCTATATTAATATCCTTTTATGTTTCTGGTTGTTCATGCCAAGTCTTGTCGAAATTTGAGTAAATGTCTTGATATTTAACAGGCACCACCTCTGTTGGAAGAATATGCCATTGAGGAACTGATTGATCCAAGGCTGGGGAACCAATACTTAGAAAATGAGGTCTATTGCATGTTGCATGCTGCATCATTATGCATACGGCGAGATCCTCATTCTAGACCACGCATGTCACAGGTAAACAAGTTCTTGAACTTATTTTTTGTTGGAAAAAATTGCTTTGAAGAATTCTCAATCACATATTTATTATAATTTGATCAAACTCTGTTTTAAGTTAAAATCAATAGGAAAAGCTAATGCTGCATGTTTCGATCATGTTTTTTGAATTTGACCATGTTCCCTGACTAACTGTTTTTAAAATTATTTTTGCTTGTTTATTCAAGGTTCTTCGTATACTGGACGGCGACATGGTCATGGACACAAGTTACATTTCAACTCCAAGTTATGATGTGGGAAACCGGAGTGGCCGAATCTGGTCGGAGCCGCTGCAGAGGCAGCACCATTACAGCGGTCCTCTGTTAGAGGAGTCACTTGAATCATTCAGTGGGAAGATATCTCTTGACAAATACAAGCCTGCATATTGGGATAGGGACAACAAAGCAAGAAGGACTTCATGTGAAGATGACATTTAGAAAGGGGTTGATACTTGATCAAAATTGAAAATTGCTTTTTTCTTGTTATGCTAAATTTGTTTATTTTCCCTCCTATTTTGTAATTTTGCATCTTTCTATCTATGTTTCTGCAGTGATCTAATTTTGCATGTGTATAATAGCAGGGTGAAAGTAGGATAGGTAAAAAAATATAGAAGCTTTTGAAATTCTTCAGGGAAAATCATGTACACACTATTGTGCCTAAAAGGGCCTCTTTGACTTGAGAGAGTTTGTGGGGTCTTGAAATGAAATGAAATGGAGTAGCTTCTTCTAAGTTCAAAGATTGTTGGTTTAATTATCCCTTTTCACTTTCCATGTGCGTGTCCATGCACATGCATGCGTTGAGAAGCAAACAAACATGGTTTGATGGTTGTCACCTAAAGTTCTGAACCAACTTGGACAGTGACACAGACAAATCAGAGTTAGCCTTTTACTAAAATCACAGGGTAATTAATAATGACACTTCACCTTTTTGAGTTTGAATGATATCAGAAACATTTTATTTATGAAAATGTACACTAAACTCTAATATATGCAAGTCTCATGACTCATGACACAATATCTTCATATTTTATAAAATATAGCACTAATCTTAATATCTCATAATTAAAAAAGAGGTAAGTATAGACATGACAAAACAAAAGCAAAAAATGCAATGATCATGTAATGAAGACACAAACATAGATAAGCACTTAACATAGAAAACGAAAAACAGAGAATGTAAGAACAAGGAATGAGTCCACCTTAGTGATGGTGGCGTTTCCTTCTTGAGGAACGAATGATGTCCTTGAGCTCTTCTATGTCTCTTCCTTGTCTTTGTTGCTCCTCCCTCATTGCTTTTTGATCTTCTCTGATTTCCTGAAGGATGATGGAGTGCTCTTGATGTTCCACCCTTAGTTGTCCCATGTTGGAACTTAATTCTCCTAGGGAGGTGTTGATTTGCTCCAAAACAATTCTGTGGAGGAAAGTGCATCCCTTGAGGTATCTCATGGATTTCTTGATGATGAGCTTCTTCATGTGCCTGTTGAGATCCATGAATGTGCTCTCTTGTTTGCTCCATCCTTTTCTTAGAGATGGGCTTGTGAGATGAATCTTTCCATCTCCCATGGCTCAGAGGTGGAAGCAATTGTCTTCCCTTTCCTCTTTCTTGAGGTTTCTCTGGCCTTAGGTGCCATTAATGGTTATGGAAAAATAAAAAAGCTATGCTTTTACCACACCAAACTTATAATGTTGCTCGTCCTCGAGCAAAAGAAGAAAGAATAAAAGAAGAAGAAGATATGGAGGAGATGGAGGGATGTGTGTATGGACGTGAGTGGTGAATGGAAAACAGAAGGGATGATCATGAATGGAGAAAGAGAGGGTGAGGTGGGTAGGGATCCTGTGGGGTCCACAGATCCTGAGATGATCCTATGGGGTCCACAGATCCTGAGGTGTTCAAGGATTTACAACCTTGCACCAAATTAGACATGTAAAATGCCCTTGCACACAACTCTGGGCGTTCAGTGCCAGGTTGGTGCCCATTTTGGGCGTTCAACGCCCATTTGTTGCCCATTTCTGGCGTTGAACGCCAGAACCATGCTTGTTCTGGGCGTTCAGCGCCAGCTCTTCTCCAGGGTGCAATTCGGGCGTTCAAACGCCCAGATGCTGCCCATTTTGGGAGTTCAGTGCCCAGATACTGCCCATTTTGGGCGTTCAGCGCCAGAACCATGCTCTGTTCTGGCGTTGAACGCCAGACAGGTGCTTCCTCTAGGGTGTGATTTTTTCTTCTGCTGTTTTTTATTCCGTTTTCAATTTTTATATTTATTTTGTGACTCCACATGATCATGAACCTATAAAGACATATAACTGAAAAAATATAGTTAGATAAATAAAAATTGGGTTGCCTCCCAACAAGCGCTTCTTTAATGTCAATAGCTTGACAGTGGGCTCTCATGGAGCCTCACAGATGTTCAGAGCATTGTTGAGACTCTCCAACACCAAACTTAGAGTTTGGATATGGGAGTTCAACACCAAACTTAGAGTTTGGTTGTGGCCTCCCAACACCAAACTTAGAGTTGACTGTGGGGGCTTTGTTTGACTCTGCTTTGAGAGAAGCTTTTTTCGCTTCCTCTCCATGGATGCAGAGAGATATCCTTGAGTTGTAAACACAAGGTTGTCCTCATTTATTTGAAGGATCAACTCTCCTCTGTCCACATCAATCACAGCTCTTGCTGTGGCTAGGAAGGGGCTTCCTAGGATGATGGATTCATCCTCATCCCTCCCAGTATCTAGGACTATGAAATCAGCAGGGATGTAAAGGCCCTCAACCCTTACTAACACGTCCTCTACTTGTCCATAAGCCTATTTTCTGGAATTGTCTGCCATCTCTAATGAGATTTTGGCGGCTTGCACCTCAAAGACTCCCAATTTCTCCATTACAGAGAGGGACATGAGGTTTATCCCTGAACCAAGGTCACACAGAGCCTTAAAGGTCATGGTGCCTATGGTACAATGTATTAAGAACTTTCCAGGATCCTGTTTCTTCTGAGGCAATGTCAGTTGATCCAGATCACTTAGTTCATTGGTGAACAAGGGAGGTTCATCTTCCCAAGTCTCATTACCAAATAATTCGGCATTCAGCTTCATGATTACACCAAGAAACTTGGCAGCTTGCTCTTCAGTAACATCCTCATTCTCTTCAGAAGAGGAATACTCATCAGAGCTCATGAATGGCATAAGGAGGTTCAATAGAATCTCTATGGTCTTTAGATGAGTCTCAGATTCCTTTGGTTCCTCAGAGGGAAACTCCTTATTGGTCACTGGACGTCCCAGGAGGTCTTCCTCCTTGGGATTCACGTCCTCTCCTTCCCTTACAGGTTCGGCCATGGTGATCAATTCAATGGCCTGCACTCTCCTTTTGGATTCTCCTCTGTATTGCTTGGGAGAGTACTAGGAGGGATTTCAGTGATCCTTTTACTCAGCTGGCCCACTTGTGCTTCTAAATTTCTAATGGAAGACATTGTTTCATTCATGAAACTCACAGTGGCTTTAGATAGATCAGAGACTAAATTTGCTAAGCTAGATGGATTCTTCTCAGAATTCTCTGTCTGTTGCTGAGTGGATGATGGAAAAGGCTTGCTATTGCTAAACCTGTTTCTTCCACCATTATTAAAGCCTTGTTGAGGCTTTTGATCCTTCCATGAGAAATTTGGATGATTTCTCCATGATGGATTATAGGTGTTTCCATAAGGTTCACCTAAGTAATTTACCTCTGCTATTGCAGGGTTCTCAGGATCATAAGCTTCTTCTTCATAAGAAGCCTCTTGAGTACTGTTGGATGCATCTTGCATTCCAGTCAGACTTTGAGAAATCATATTGATTTGCTGAGTCAATATTTTGTTCTGAGCCAATATGGCATTCAGAGTATCAATTTCAAGAACTCCCTTCTTCATAGGCGTCCCATTACTCACAGGATTCCTCTCAGAAGTGTACATGAACTGGTTATTAGCAACCATGTCAATGAGTTCTTGAGCTTCTGAAGGCGTTTTTTTTAGGTGAATGGATCCACCTGCAGAAGTATCCAATGACATCTTTGATAGCTCAGATAAACCATCATAGAATATATCCAGGATGGTCCATTCTGAAAGCATGTCAGAAGGACACTTTTTGGTCAGTTGCTTGTATCTTTCCCAAGCTTCATAGAGGGATTCATCTTCTTTCTGTCTGAAAGTTTGAACATCCGCTCTAAGCTTGCTCAGCTTTTGAGGAGGAAAGTACTTGGCTAAGAAAGCCGTGACCAGATTATCCCAAGAGTTCAGGCTGTCTTTGGGTTGAGATTCCAACCACACTCTAGCTCTGTCTCTTACAGCAAAAGGGAAAAGCATGAGCCTGTAGACTTCATGATCTACTCCATTAGTCTTAACAGTATCACATATCTGCAAGAATTTAGTTAAGAACTGAAAAGGATCTTCAGATGGAAGTCCATGAAACTTGTAGTTCTGCTGCATCAGAGAAACTAGCTGAGGTTTCAGCTCAAAATTGTTTGCTCCAATGGTGGGGATGGAGATGCTTCTTCCATGTAAATTGGACTTAGGTGCAGTAAAGTCACCAAGCATTCTCCTTGCATTATTGTTGTTGGGTTCGGCTGCCATCTCCTTTACTTGTTCGAAATTTTCAATAAGGTTGTCTCTGGATTGTTGTACTTTAGCTTCTCTTAGTTTCCTCTTCAGAGTCCTTTCAGGTTCTGGATCAGCTTCAACAAGAATGCCTTTTTCTTTGTTCTTGCTCATAAGAAAGAGAAGAGAACAAGAAAAGAAGAGGAATCCTCTATGTCACAGTAAAGAGGTTCCTTATTGTTAGTAGAAGAAGAAAAGGAATAAGGGTGAAGAAGAATGAAGAATCCAAACACAAAGGTGATGATAGGAGCAGAGATGTGAGATGAAGAGAGGTGTTAGTAGATGAATAAATAAATAGAAGGGGATGAGAGGAGGAGAGAATTTTGGAAAATAATTTTTGAAAAAGAGTTAGTGATTTTCGAAAATAGTTTTTTTTGAAAAAGGTTAGTAGTTTTTTTCGAAAATTAAAATAAAAAATTAAAATAATTAGTTAATTAAAAAGAAATTTTGAAAAAGAGGGAAGATATTTTCGAAAATTAGAGAGAGAGAGTTAGTTAGGTAGTTTTGAAAAAGATAAGAAACAAACAAAAAAGTTAGTTAGTTAGTTGAAACAAATTTTGAAAATCAATTTTGAAAAGATAAGAAGATAAGAAGTTAGAAAAGATATTTTGAAATCAACTTTTTGAAAAAGATATGATGAGAAGATATTTTTAAAAAGATATGATTGAAATTAGTTTTGAAAAAGATTTGATTTTTAAAATCACAATTAATGACTTGATTCACAAGAAATCACAAGGTATGATTCTAGAACTTAAAGTTTGAATCTTTCTTAACAAGTAAGTAACAAACTTGAAATTTTTGAATCAAAATATTAATTGATGATGCTATTTTCGAAAATTATGTAATAAAATTAAGAAAAAGATTTTTGAAAAATATTTTTTTGGAATTTTCGAAAATAACTAAGAAAAATGAAAAAAGATTTGATTTTTGAAAAAGATTTTGAAAAAGATAAGATTTTTAAAATGAAAATTTGATTTGACTCATAAAAATAACTTGATTTTAAAAATTTTTGAAAAAGTCAAATCTAATTTTCGAATTTATGAGAGAAAAAGGGAAAGATATTTTTTTGATTTTTTTTTTGAAATTTTTATGATGAGAGAGAAAAACAAGAAAAATGATGCAATGCATGAAAGTTATGGATCAAAACAATGAATGCATGCAAGAATGCTATGAATGTCAAGATGAACATCAAGAACACTATGAATGTCAAGATGAGCACCATGAACATATTTTTGAAAAATTTTTTATGCAAAGAAAACATGCAAGACACCAAACTTAGAATTCTTTAATGCTTAGACACTAAGAATTCAAGAATGCATATGAAAAACAAGAAAAGACACAAAACATGCAAATGCAAAGATCAAACAAGAAGACTTACCAAGAACAACTTGAAGATCATGAAGAACACTATGAATGCATGAAAATTTTCGAAAAATGCAAGATGCACATGCAATTGACACCAAACTTATAACATGACTCAAGACTCAAACAAGAAACACAAAAATATTTTTGATTTTTATGATTTTATTATTTTTTTTATTTTCTTTTAATTTTTTTTTCGAAAATCATTTTGAAAAAGAAAAATAAGGATTCCAAAATTTTTAATATGAATTCTAGGAATCTTATGCTCTTTAGTTTAAAGCTCCAATCAAAGGGTCAGGCATGGCTTAATAGCCAGCCAAGCTTTAGCATGTAACATCAGAGAATATACTGCTTATTACTTATCAAGGTAACTTACTTCTATGCTGATGGTTTGGAAGCCTCAGTCCAAAAGAATTTAGACATGGCTTTACAGCCAGTCAGGCTTCATATGCTTCATGAAATACTAGAATTCATTCTTAAAAATTCTGAAGAAAAATGTATTTTTGAAAACACTTTTATTTTTTTCGAAAACAGATGAGAAATTTTTTGAAAGAAATTTTTTTTTTTGAAAAATTTTTGAAAATAAAACAAAAGGAAAATTACCTAATCTGAGCAACAAGATGAACCGTCAGTTGTCCAAACTCGAACAATCCCCAGCAATGGCGCCAAAAACTTGGTGCACGAAATTGTGATCTCTGGTAATGGCTCCAAAGGCTTAGTGCTCTAATCTCAATTCATAAATTGTCACAACTTCGATACAACTAACCAGCAAGTGCACTGGGTCGTCCAAGTCATAAACCTTACGTGAGTAAGGGTCGATCCCACGGAGATTGTTGGTATGAAGCAAGCTATGGTCACCTTGTAAATCTCAGTCAGGCGGATGCAAAATAGTTATGGAGTTTTCGAAAATAGTATAATAAAATAGGGATAGAAATACTTATGTAAATCATTGGTGAGAATTTCAGATAAGCGCATAGAGATGCTTTCGTTCCTCTGAACATCTGCTTTCCTGCTGTCTTCATCCAATCAGTCTTACTCCTTTCCCTGGCTGGCTTTATGTAAGGATGTCCTCGGTGCCAATGGCTACTTTCAATCCTCTCGGGAAAATGGTCCAAATGCTCTGTCACAGCACGGCTAATTGTCTGGAGGCATCACACTTGTCGATGGTTGCATCCTATTCCTCTCTGTGAAAATGGTCCGATGCGCTGTCACTGCAAGGCTAATCGCCAGCTTTTGTGCCATTTTGGGCGTTGAACTCCACTTTGCAACTTGTTTCTGGCGCTGGACGCCAGAATTGGGCAGAGAGCTGGCGTTGAACGCCAGTTTGTGTCATCTAAACTCATGCAAAGTATGGACTATTATACATTTCTGGAAAGGCCTGGATGTCTACTTTCCAACACAAATGGAAGCGCGCCATTTTGAGTTCTGTAGCTCCAGAAAATCCACTTTGAGTGCAGGGAGGTCAGAATCCAACAGCATCAGCAGTCCTTCTTCAACCTCTGAATCTGATTTTTGTCTCAAGTCCCTCAATTTCAGCCAGAAAATACCTGAAATCACAGAAAAACTCACAAACTCATAGTAAAGTCCAGAAATGTGAATTTAACATAAAAACTAATGAAAACATCCCTAAAAGTAACTAGATTCTACTAAAAACATACTAAAAACAATGCCAAAAAGCGTATAAATTATCCGCTCATCAAGTAGCGATTGGGAAATCGCGCAGTGTCCTTTGATGGAAAAGCTTTCTCCTTTTCATCAACCTTGAGAATCCTCTTAACTCTTTTTGTTTAGGGCTTGACTGCAGTTGAAGAAGGCTCTGCCACTAGTGCTCTTTTAGTTCCTCTTCTTGCTGGTGGTTTGGGAGTAGCTTTCTCTTTTCCTTTCTTGGTGGCCATCCTGAAAAAGGGAAGAGAAAGTAAATTAAATTCAAAGGGATATACAGCAAGGAAGGGAACGGAAAAGGTGGTGATGGATGCACATTAAGATATACTGACATTAACACATGCTCGCGAGTACATGTGAAAAGCCATCAATGGAAAATAGCTAGTGCATATAAGGACAAGTGAATGCAAGGTGTTTATTGGCATGCCGGCAAAGGCCATGAGTAGCATGAATCAGGCATTACTTGTAATAAATCGCCATGTTTGTATTGACAATTAAATTCAAGTAATACAATAGTAAAGAGAATTTATGAAAAAGCAAGCATTGAATAGTAGAAAGTATAATAGAGAAGTGCATAATGCCATATGAGCTTTTTCACAAACACATAGCATGCATGGTGAATAAGGTATAGAAAGTATTAAAGTGAACATGCAAGCAACTCTTTAAAGAAAATAATATATAATTGCCACACAATTTGCAACAATCCACAAGCATATAATGAGGAATAATGACTCAAATAAATTTCTAACACCATGTAAAAAGGAAAAGAAGAAGAAAGAAAATATGAAAAATGAAAAGGAAAAGAAAAGAAAAGAAAATAACTTATAAAATAATAAGAATGATAGAAAAGGAAAGAGGGAAGAAGAAAATAGAACCTTGGTAATGGAGGTGAGAGAGAGAGAGAGTGAAAGGTGAGATAGAAGAGGGAAGGGAGAAGGAAGGAATAAGGAGGGAAAAGAAAAATTAGGATTTGGAGAAGAGAAAGATAAGATATTTTGGCAATTTAGGTTGAGCTGTGCGGCGCATGCGACGCGGCCGCGTGGGCGCGTGAATGCGCTTCAAGTAAGGTGACACGGTCGCGTCGGTCACGCGGTCGCGTGACCCATGTTATGCTTCTGGCGCGAGTTACACTCTGTTCAAATTAATTTATTTGCCAAAATTGGGGTGACGCGATCGCGTCGGTCACACGATCGCGTGAGTGGGCTCCAGAAAGGAATGACGCTGACGCATCAGCGACGCGGTCGCGTGATAGGGATTGTGCGTCCAGCACCAATCCAGCACCACTCTCGCACAATATTTCGTTGTGCACCCTTTTTACGTCGAAAATCAGGGCACGGGGCCGCGTGGGTCACGCGGTCGCGTGGGAAGCCATTATTCCCATGTGACGCGGATGCATCAGCGACGCGGTCGTGTGGGACGATTTGTGCCATTGGCACACCTCCAGCCACGCTCTAGCGTGACTCTCTGTTCGTTTTTATTTTTTTCCCCTCTCCATGCGACTCGGACGCGTTGCTGATGCGATCGCGTCGCGTGGCAATTTTTTTTTTAAATTAAAGGTATGCAGATGCACGAAATGTACTGATAAAGAGAAGAGTCATTGAATAGGAAAAACTAAAAATAAAGAAAAGAACGATCATACCATGGTGGGTTGTCTCCCACCTAGCACTTTGCTTTAACGCCCGTAAGTTGGATGCTCCACTAGCTCAATCTTCTACTATGTGGGGATCTTCCAAGAGGAAGATCTCAAGTTCCTTGTTTCTCTGCATCTTCTCGCCATGGTATAGCTTCAGATGTTGTCCATTAACCTTGAAAGTTCAGAGCTTGAGGGATGGCTTAGGTGATAAACTCCGTATGGTTCGGCCTTCTCTACTCTATATGGACCTTCCCATCTTGATCTCAACTTGCCTGGCATGAGCCTCAGTCGAGATTTATAAAGGAGGACTAAATCCCCATGTTGGAACTCTTTCTTTTTGATGTTCTGATCATGTACAGCCTTCATCTTCTCCTTGTATAGTCTTGAGTTCTCATAAGCTTCTAGGCGAAGGCTCTCCAGTTCTTGCAGTTGCAACTTCCTTTCAGCTCCTGCTTTCTCCATTCCCATGTTGCACTCCTTGACTGCCCAAAAGGCTTTGTGCTCCACTTCAACTGGTAGATGGAAAGCTTTTCCATAAACTAAGCGGAAAGGACTCATCCCAATGGGTGTTTTATATGCTGTTCTATATGCCCAGAGTGCATCTTGTAGCCTGGTGCTCCAGTCCTTTCTATGAGGTTTGACTATCTTCTGCAAGATACGCTTTATCTCTCTGTTTGACACCTCGGCTTGCCCATTGGTCTGAGGGTGGTATGCTATTGCAACCTTATGAATTATCCCATGCTTCCTCATTAATCCTGTTAGTCTCCTGTTACAAAAATGGGTGCCTTGATCGCTCACGATTGCTCGTGGTGATCCAAAGCGACAAATAATATGGTTTCTCACAAAGGAAACAATAGTGTTAGCATCATCAGTGCGGGTAGGAATTGCTTCCACCCATTTGGAAACACAATCCACAGCTAATAATATATAAAAATATCCATTAAAATTTGGAAATGGACACATGAAGTCAATGCCCCAAACATAAAAAATTTCACAAAAAAGCATAATTTGTTGAGGCATCTCATCCCTCCTGGATATATTACCAAATTTTTGGCATGGGAGACAAGATTTACAAAACTCAGCAGCGTCTCTAAAAAGAGTAGGCCACCAGAATCCACAGTCTAAGATCTTCCTAGCTGTTCTTTGAGGGCCAAAATGTCCTCCACTCTCAGATGAGTGACAGGCCTCTAAAATGGACTGAAATTCTAATTGAGACACACAACGTCTAATTACCTGATCAGCGCCACATCTCCATAAATATGGGTCATCCCATATATAATATTTAGACTCGCTTTTCAGCTTGTCTCTTTGATGCTTAGAAAAGTTTGGAGGAAATGTGCGGCTAACTAGATAATTAGCTACAGGTGCATACCAAGGGACTACCTCAGATACTGCTTACAGGTTATCAAATGGGAAATTATCATCTATAGGAGTAGAATCATCCTTAATGTGCTCAAGGCGACTCAAGTGGTCTGCCACTAAATTCTGGTTACCACTCCTATCCTTTATTTCTAAATCAAATTCTTGTAATAGCAGTATCCAGCGTATAAGTCTTGGTTTGGACTCCTTTTTAGCTAATAGATACTTTAAAGTTGCATGGTCCGAATACACTACTACTTTAGTACCAAGTAAATAAGCTCGGAATTTATCCAGAGCAAAAACAATAGCAAGAAGCTCTTTCTCAGTAGTAGTATAATTGGACTGGGCAGTGTCTAAAGTCTTAGACGCATAAGCAATAACAAAAGGATCCTTACCTTCACGCTGAGCCAACGCTGCTCCTACTGCATGGTTGGAAGCATAGCACATGATTTCAAACGGCTGGCTCCAGTCTGGTCCTCTCACAATTGGAGCTTGAGTCAGAGCGGTCTTTAGCTTATCAAACACTTCTTTACAATCCTCACTGAACTCGAACTCAATATCCTTCTGCAGTTATCTGGATAAGGGAAGTGCTACCTTACTAAAGTCCTTAATAAATCTCCTGTAAAAACCTACATGGCCAAGGAACGAACGGACTTCCCTCACAAAGGAGGGGTAAGGTAAACTAGAAATAACATTCACCTTTGTTGGGTCTACAGAAATGCCATTATTAGATACCACATGTCCTAATACAATCCCTTGTTTTACCATAAAGTGACATTTTTTAAAATTTAATACACGGTTTGTATTAACACATCTATCTAATACTCTAGATAATCCATCTAAGCAAAGGCTAAAAGAATCACCATAAACGCTAAAATCGTCCATAAAACCCTCCATACAGTCCTCAATAAGATCAGAGAAAAGACTCATCATGCACCTTTGGAAAGTAGCTGGTGCATTGCACAAGCCAAAGGGCATTCTCTTGTAAGCATAAGTCCCAAAAGGACATGTAAAAGTGGTCTTTTTCTGATCCTCAGGAGCTATATGAATCTGGAAATAACCTGTGTAACCATCTAAAAAGCAATAATCTGATTTACCTGACAGGCGATCCAGCATTTGATCAATGAATGGAAGTGGGTAGTGATCCTTACGGGTGGCTTGGTTGAGACGCCGGTAATCAATGCAGACTCTCCAAGCATTCTGAACTCTAGTTGCTATGAGCTCTCCATGCTCATTCTTCACTGTAGTGACTCCATACTTCTTGGGCACCACTTGTACTGGGCTAACCCATTCACTGTCTGAAATGGGATAGATGATACCTGCTTCCAATAGTCTGGTCACTTCCTTTTTGACAACTTCCAATATAGTGGGATTCAATATCCTCTGGGGTTGATGGACAGGTCTTGCTCCCTCTTCTAAAAATATTCTGTGCTCACATACTTGAGGGTTGATGCCTACTATGTCTGCCAAACTCCACCCAATTGCCTTCTTGTGCCTTCTCAGTACATCAAGTAACTGCTCTTCTTGTTGAGAAGTGAGTTCCCTTGCAATGATAACTGGAAACTTCTGCTCATCTTCAAGATAAGCATATTTGAGATGTGGAGGAAGGGGTTTCAATTCTAACTTCTGATCATGGGCAGGCTCTGGATTATCTGGAGCTTGTGAAAATGGCGAAGTGCCCTCATTGTCAGTTAAGAGGGTCCCCACACTTGGACCTTGTCCAGTGTGCCTCTCTTCTAACTCTTCCTTGTGAACTTCAGCTACACTTTTATCTATGACATCACACTGGAAGATAGAATGATCTTCTAGAGGGTTGTCAATGACTCCATTCAGATTAAAGATTACTATGCGGCCATCTATTTCAAAAGAGTATGTTCCTGAAAAAGCATCCAATTTGAATTTTGATGTCTTCAGGAATGGTCTTCCAAGTAGGATTGATGATGGCTTATCTGAGTCATTATGGGGCATCTCCAAGATATAAAAATCCGTGGAAAATGTAAGCCCTTTAATGTTCACTAAAACATCTTCAGCAACTCCAGCCACTGTAATAATGCTTTTATCTGCTAACACAGAACGAGCTGCTGACCTTTTTAAGGGGGGAGCCTCAAAATATCATATATAGACAAAGGCATTATACTAACACATACTCCTAAATCATACATGCAATCATAAATTACTACACCACCAATAGTACAACTAACTATACAAGGACCTGGGTCACTACATTTTTCAGGTAATCCTCCCATTAAAGCAGATATGGAACTACCTAAAGGAATAGTTTCTAATTCATTAATTTTGTCTTTATGTATACATAAATCTTTTAGAAACTTTGCATATTTAGGTACCTGTTGAATAACATCAAAAAGAGGAACAGTTACCTCAACCTTTTTGAATATTTCTACCATTTTAGGATCGGGTTCCAGCTGCTTTTTGGGCTTCCTTGCAAGTTGTGGAAATGGAATAGGAGTGGTGTTTTCTGCAGTGTCTGCGCCTTTTTGTGCTTCCTCCGGTGGTTGAGCTTCTTCTTCTTTAGCTATGTCTTGTATGTCCTCTTCCTCTTCAACATCTTCTAATTCAACTACCTCTTTAGCTGAGGCGTGTTCTGGTGAGCTTGGCTCCTCCTGATTCCTCTCCTGCAGTGTGGTTCCAGACCTCAGGGTGATGGCATTAATGCCTCCCTTTGGATTGGGTAATGGTTGAGAGGGGATTCCAGTGGAGCTTGAAGGTTGGTTACTAGAATTTTGCATTGATCCAATCTGTGAAACAAGAGCTTGCAAAGTAGAGGTCAGACCATTCAGACTGGCATTAATGTTATTCATGATGTTATTTTCCATGGTATGTTGTCTCCACTCATAAGATTGTAGTAACTCCTCATTAGGAGATAAAGAAGAATGAGTAAATTGAGAGGTCTGCTGTTGGGTGTTCTGTGGTCTTTGGGATTGCCTTAGGTGAGGTGCTCTGTAAGGTTCTGTTGCCTGTTGTTGTTATTATTCCACCTCTGATTTCCCTGATTATCTCTGCCTCCTCTGTTATTGTTGTCCCTCCAATTCTAGTTAGAATTGTCCTGCCATCCATGGTTATTATTTCCACCTTGATGTACCCTTGGTTGGGGCGGTCGTAGAAGTTATGAGTGGATGCCACCATGATGTCTTCCTGTTGGAGTTGCGGGCATTCATCAGTATAATGGCTATAATCAGCACAGACTCCGTAAACTCTCTGTGGGACTAACTGTTGGCTTTGCTGTGGTGGAGGAGGTTGAGCTTGCTGAACTTGTTGTTGATTCAATTGCATTTGCTTCAGCAAGTTGGTCATCTCACAAATACTCTGAGCTAGAGCAGTAGTCTCTCGGCTAGAGGATACTTTTGGAACGGCTTTTGAACGGCCTTGTTTCTGCCTGTGGTTCCTAGTAGATTCAGCTAAATCACTGATCAATTGCCATGCCTCATCAGTGGTCTTGTACTTCTTCATGGACCCATTGCTAGCACTTTCCAATGTGGTCTTATCTTGGGGCCTCATACCCTGTGTGATATAGCTGAGTAACACTATCTTGTCAATCATGTGGTGGGGACATGCTTCCAGAAGATTATTGAAGTGCTCCCAGTATTTAAAGAGAGTCTCATTGTCATCCTGAACAATTGTGGAAATGTCTTTCCTCAGTTTATCAGTAACTTCAGATGGAAAGAATTTCTCCAAAAACTCTTTTCTGAGTGTATCCCAGTTGGATACATTTGCTAGAGGTTGAGTGTAGTACCACTCCTTTGCTTTTCCCTCAAGAGAAAATGGGAAAGCTTTTAGAAAAATTAAAGTTTCATCTGTACCATCACGCCTAACAGTAGAACAGGCTGCCTGGAAATCTCTCAGGTGCTTGATAGGCTCTTGAGCAGGTAAGCCATGAAACTTGGGCATCAAATTGAGCAGCGTGGTCTTTATTTCAAAATCTGTAGCTACCGCTGGGTGATGCGCTTGAAACGGTTGCATTGTAAAATCAGGAGCTCCTTCCTCCTGGATGGTAACTCTCCTAGCTGCCATGTCTTCTGCGCGTGGATCAACCGAATCAGTAGAGCGGGGGCTGGTTTCTTCCTCAACTGACGTTTCAGATTTGCCCTCAGAGAGGACTAACCGACGCTTAGCTCGCCTTATTCGTGAAATAGTCCTTTCAATTTCAGGATCGAATATTGGCAAGTTGGGGTCAGGTAGTGAACGCGCCATTTGACGAAAGAAACATGCAGCTCATAGTAAAAACAATAAAATAAAATGCAAATAAATAAATTCTAATTAATAACTTTAGCACTCTATTGCAACTCCCCAGCAACGGCGCCAAAAATTGATGGGATGCATAAATTGGCAAATTAAAAATTGTTAAAATATTTACGTTGCAAGTATAGTTCTTAACTTGCCAGAAATCCGCTCATCAATTTAGAAAGGTGTCACAGAAAATTGAAATTTAAAATACTGGGAGTATGAATCCCAGGTCGTCTCCCAACGAGTTGCAGAAAAGTGTGCTATTTTATTAACCAGAGGTTTTCAAAGAAGTGAGTTGAGTAAACAGGAAATTAAAATTGATGAAATTGAATAATGTAAATAAAAAAGCCTTGACTGGGAGTTGATTAGTTGGAATCTCTATTATTGTTGGAATGCTCTCAAGAGTAATTGATAATTAAAGGTTGGCCTGTTTAGTTATCCTTTACTAGGTAAGGGAAAGTCAAACAAGTTGGAATGCTACGTCTGTTCACAAGTTGCAATCCACTTAATTAAAAGGGATTGGTATTAGTGACTAGAGAGCAATCCAACAGTTAACCCAATTACAATTTCTCTTTCAATCCTTCCAACTCAAGAATTCCTTTCAATCAACTCCCCATCAAGTTTGGAAACTACTCGCTCATTGTGAATAATAAATCCATAACATATGAAAGGGAATTAAAAGAAGACATGATAAATAGAAATTAGAATGATTAATTAAAAATAAAAATAATCTTTGTATTAAATAATCCTAAGAGTATTCTAATGGTAAAATTGAACAAAGCAAAGAACATGGAAGAGTAAAGCCAAGTAAAGAAAAAGAACTAGAATGACGAAGTCTTGATGAGGTAATAACTCTTCTCAGTGTTCCAATACAAAGACCAATTGAAAATTAAAATCCTAAAAACTATGAATGTCTAGAGAGAAAACCTAGAGGAGGAGTAAAACTAGATCTAAAACTAAAAACTGTGTAGAATGAATGTTGTGTTTTGTTTCTGCATGTTCTCTGGCTCTAGTCTGCTGTTCTGAGCCAGAAACTGGGTCAAAATAGGGTCCAAAATCGCCCCCAGCGAATTCTGCAGATTTTGCAGATCGCGCATGTCACGCGATCGCGTCATCCATGCGGA
The DNA here is from genome assembly GCF_000816755.2 of Arachis ipaensis. NCBI lineage: Eukaryota > Viridiplantae > Streptophyta > Magnoliopsida > Fabales > Fabaceae > Arachis > Arachis ipaensis. The sequence goes on along the minus strand of NC_029794.2, from coordinate 2,506,122 downwards.
CGCGTCATTCGCGTTTCTCCCTGCCACGCGTTCGCGTCGTCCACGCTTCCGCGTCGCTCGAGCTTTTAAAATTCGCGCGGTCGCGTGAGCCATGCGACCGCGACACTGCAGTTTCTCCTCATTCACGCAGTCGCGTGAGCCATGCGACTGCGTCACTTCTCGCTGGTTATCTCCTCAATTTCTTGTGTTCCTTCCATTTTTGCTAGCTTCCTTTCCAATCTCCAACTCATTCATGCCCTATAAAGCCTGAAACACTTAACACACAGATTACGACATCGAGTGGAGTAAAAGAGAATTAAAAATACATAATTAAAAGTCTCTAGGAAGCAATTTTCAATCATGTAATAAATTCAGGAAGGGAATATAAATTCATGCTAAATTAATGAATAAGTGGGTAAGGATCATGATAAAACCACACAATTAAACACAATATAAACCATAAAATAGTGGTTTATCAGGAGCCTAGAAGGATTACTCTCCAGGAAGCAGGAGCTTCGGAGTTTACACTGCAACCATACCAAGTGCGTCATCCAAATTTAGCTGCGGATTTTAAACTGAAGACTGCGCTAATCAATTTACTGCCCAAGTTTCATGGCTTACCTGCTTAAGAGCCTATCAAGCACCTCAGAGATTTTCAGACAGCCTGCTCAACTACTAGGCGTCATGGTGCAGATGAGACTACTATTTGGCTATATGCCTTCCCGTTTTCTCTTGAGGGAAAGGCAAAGAAGTGGTTCTACACTCAACCTGAAGAATTTGTTACTAATTGGGATCTGCTCAGAAGGGAATTCCTGGACAAATACTTTTCGGCTAAAGTTACAAATAGACTGAGGAAATAAATTTCTTGCGTTATCCAAGGCGAATCAGATACTCTTTACGAGTATTGGGAACGCTTTAGGAATCTCCTAGGCTCATGTCCCCACCACAAGATTGACCAGTTGGTGTTGATTAGTTATTTCACACAAGGCATGAAGCCTCAATACAAAACTATATTAGATGCTGCGAGTAATGGCTTTCTGACTAAGTACAAGATAGCGACAGAAGCGTGGCAACTGATCGCCGATCTAGATGAGTCTACCCGGAATGCCAGGCACAGGAAGAACTATCCCAAGGCTATTGCGGAGATTTCCTCTAGTAGTGAGACTACTACTCTCACACAGACTCTGGGAGAGATGACCAACATATTGAAGCAGCTACAGCTGAATCAACAGCAACCTCAGCCTCCTCCACAACAACAGTGTCAACAGTTGGTTCCTCAGAGAATGTGTGGAATATGTGCCTTCTATTCTCATTACACTGATGAATGTCCACAATTCCAACAAGAAGACAACACCTTGGCAGCTACTAGCAACTACTATAACCGCCCGAATCAAGGGAATTATCAACAAGGCGGTAATTATAACCAAGGTGGGAACTACAATCAAGGTTGGCAAGACAACTCCAACTAGGGATGGACAGACAATTCCAACCAAGGCTGGAGAGACAATTCCAACCAAGGGTGGAGAGATAATTCTAACCAAGGATGGAGGGACAACTACAATCAAGGAGGCAGAGACAACTGTGGAAATCAGAGGTGGAACAACAACAACAATCAGTAGAACCAGTGTCAGCAGAACCCTCCTTACCAATAGCAGAACCAAGGCTAGCCTTACCAAGCACCTCACCAAAGGCAAGCCCAGGCACCTCAAAACAACCAACAGCAAGCCCCTCAAATTACTTACCCCCTTCCTCTTTCAATGATGAGATGCTTCGCTCTATTGCGCAAGGACAAAAAGGCATTCAGAATACACTTAACTCTACCATAAATGGTCTTAACTCCACTTTACAGGCTCTTATCTCCCGTTTGGAACCATCTTCTATCCCCAACAATCAGCCTTCAAGCTCAAGTGCACTTCCCTCTCAACCCTTACCTAACCCCAAAGGTGGCATCAATGCCATTACTTTGAGATCCGGAACCATACTGCAAGAGAGGAGTCATGAGAAGCCAAACTCAAAAGAAGACATTCAAGTTGAAGACATTGTTGAGGTAGAGGATGTTGAAGAGGAGGATGAAGTACAAGACATGGTTGAAGAAGAAGCGGCTCAACCAGGGAATGGAGAACCAAAGGAAGATGAAGTTACAAGAGAAGCCATTCCCAATACTTTTCCATACCTTGCTAGGAAACCCAGAAAGCAGATGGAGCTAGACCCCAAGATGGTGGAGATCTTCAAAAAGGTTGAGGTAACCATTCTCCTTTTTGATGCTATTCGCCAGGTACCTAAATATGTTAAGTTTCTAAAAGATTTATGCATGAATAAAGATAAAATACATGATTTAGAAACCATTCCTCTAGGTAGCTCTATTTCTGCTTTAATGGGTGCCATACCAAAAAAATGTGGGGATCCGGGTCCATGCATAGTTACTTGTACTATTGAGGGTGTACAATTTTTTTACTGCATGTGTGATTTAGGTACATGTGTGAGTATTATGCTATTATCTGTATATGATGCTTTGAGGCTCCCTCCCTTAAAAAGGTTGGCAGCACGTTTTGTTTTGGCAAATAAAAGCATAATCTCGGTGGTTGGAATTTCTGAGGACATGCTGGTGAGCATTAAGGGGCTAACATTCCCTATTGACTTCTACATTTTGGAGATGCCTCCCTAATGACTCAGGAAGACCATCATCCATCCTGCTTGGAAGGCCATTTTTGAAGACTTCAAGGTTTAAATTGGATGCCTTCTCAGGAACTTACTCTTTTGAGATAGATGGCTGAGTAGTGAGCTTCAACCTGGATGAAGCTATGAAGCACCCATCGGAAGATCACTCCATCTTCCAGTGCGACATTATTGATGAGACCGTGGCTGAAGTTCATCAAGAAGAAGTAGAAGAGATGAACATGGAGCAAGGTGCAAGTGTGGGAAACCCTCTGAGCTTACTGAAGATACCTTGCGACCACCAATGGCTCTAGATGATCAAGTGCCTAGCCATGAGCAGAAAATGGAGTTGAAGCCCCTTCCACCCCACCTCAAGTATGCTTACCTTGTGGATAATTAGAAGCTCCCAATTATCATTGCACGGGAACTCACTTCCCAATAAGAGGAGCAGTTGCTTAGTGTGCTGAGAAGACACAAGAAAGCTATTGGGTGGAGCTTGGCGGATATAGTAAGCATCAGCCCTTAGGTCTGTGAGCACCGTATATTTTTAGAAGAGGGAGCAAGGCCTGTCCGTCAACCTCAAAGGCGGCTGAACCCCACCATTCTAGAGGTTGTCAAGAAGGAAGTGACCAGATTGCTTGAAGCCGACATCATCTATCCAATCTCAGATAGTGAATGGGTCAGCCCAGTACAGGTGGTACCAAAAAAGTCTGGCATCACAACAGTGAAGAATGAGCATGGAGAAATGATAAACCACTATTTTATGGTTTATCTTGTGCTCAATTGAGTGGTTTTTATCTACTCTTTACCCACTTATTCATACTATTTGCATGGTTTTACATTTGCCTTCCTAATTATGTGCTTTGATTGAAAACATGCTTCTTTGGACTTATATTTGCTTATTATTAATCCTCTCTTATCACCATTAGATGCCTTGATATGTGTGTTAAGTGATTTCAGAGATTACAGGGCAGGAATGGCTCAGAGGATAGAAAGGAAGCATGCAAAAGTGGAAGGAATACAAGAAGTTGGAGAAACTGCTAAGCTGTCCAGCCTGACCTCTTCGCACTCAAACGGCTATAACTTTAGCTTCAGAGGTCCAAATGACGCGGTTCCAGTTGCGTTGGAAAGCTAACGTTCGGGGCTTCGATTTGATATATAATATGTTATAGTTTCCCTGACGCTAGGCGAC
>NC_029794.2:2370380-2491482 GCF_000816755.2 Arachis ipaensis | reverse complement strand
CAAAGAGGTTGAAGAACATAAGGAAGGTGAAAACGTACGAAGGAAAGATAGGAGACTCGGTAAGGACGGGACATTAGAGACTTTAGTGAATTGTGTGTATAGTTCCGTAGATTACCACTATTCTCTCCTAATTATTATTCGTTTATATTCAGGTTTCTTCGTACAAAAGTTAGTTTCGTGTATTAATCCTTCCGTTTACATTTTGGTACGTTTATCATACTTATTCACCCATTTCTCATCTATTTTTGGTGAGTTAACTCGTGTTCTATTTGGTATTTTATCACCAAATAGTAAAGAGGTACGAGTAAGAAGTGACAACACTACGGTCTGAAAAAACCATGGTGGACATGACCCGACTGGGTAAGTGATAGACTCTAACCTATCTACTACAGCCGAAGTTCGTTAGACCAGTGAAGGAAGAACTGTTGGAGATCTTACCACCCCAAGTCGGCGGAAACTCCAACTGCCTGTCCGGAACGAGGGAGAAGATTTTTATATGCCACGAGTGTCTGGATTCCCGACTACGAATGATATAGGCGGTTCGAGGTGGGTTATCGAAAGAACACAGAAGAGTCGTGTGATTCGTTGACGAGGAGAATAACCCTTCACTCAAGGGCACGTTACTATTAACCCTCGAAGATTAATAGGTGTTCCATTCGTATGAACTCCACCCCACCTTCCCCGAAGTTGAGGTAAAAGACGAGTACCGATCCGTGAACTAGTAGATCTCGGTAACCACCAGCGTTCCATAGAAGTCATTCGAGTCTCCCAAAGGGTGTGAACGTGGAACGAGGTACAAGTAGAGAAGATGAAGAAGAACTACTTGAAGTCGGTGCCAGAGTAGTTATTACAGCGTGACCTTCTACCTCACTAGAAGGCTACCCACGAAGTATCGAAGTAGGTCCAACTTCGAGTGATGAGTCGGTAGATAGAGTTTTCTCATTCAAGGACTCTTCCGTAGGTTAAATTTGGAACTTCAGAAGTTTTTACCGGAAGGTTCGTCCTACCTACTACCAGAAGGACTCAGTAATCCCTCCGTAGAGGTTTTACATCTTCAGTTATCCCTTACAATCGGGGAATTACGAGTGGTCGTACAGGAGTCTTTAAGGTTGGTGGCTCTAATACGAAAATAAACGGTTTTGTTTTGCACGACGGTTGGAAAAATTCCCTCCCTCGGAGTTTCGTAGTATATGTCTATTATCGTATTATGAGTGTGTACATGGATTTAGTGTGTACGTCATTTTTTTAACATGTGGGAGTTATCATGTTCATTGATACGTACCTGGGCCTAGGGGTGTAAAAAAACCATACCGTGGGTAATTTCGTCTTTATCTCGATGGATCTCCTTACCAAAGATTTAGTACATAAAATAGAAATAAGTACGTATTTAGAAAATCTTTGAATTGTATAAATCCATGGACCGCTTATCGTAGTTTTTCCTCTTACCAATGGAGTTGGAAAAACTTCTAGAGGTGGTAGAACCCCAGATCGAGGTAGACGAAAGACCCAAAGGATCGTTCCATACCTTTTCATAACCCTTACCGAAGAGAACATTGAAGTAGAAGGAAACCAAGAGGTAAGGGACCAACTCGGCGAAGAAGAAGTTGGTACAGAACATGAAGTAGGAGGAGAAGTTGTAGGAGATGGAGTTGTTACAGAAGTTGAACTTACAGAAGAAAACTCAAACCGAAGAGTACTGAGGAGAGAACGTCATACCAAGGCCTAGAGTTTCATTACCGTAACTACGGTGGAAACCCCAATCCATTCCCAACTCTCCCTTCACGTGAACTCGAACTTCCGACTAACAACCCCTATCTTCTACCAAGGTTTGCCCTCTATTCTCGGACATTTCACCTCAATTCTGGTAAATACCATCTCAATTCACATAAGACTTACGGAAAAACAGGAACGCGTTATCTCGCTTCGTAGAGTAGTAACTTTCTCCTTCCCCCATTCATTAAACTCCCCGAACGACAACCAACAAAACTCCACGGACCCGAACGGAAACCACTCCACGAACCATTCCGATCGGAACCAAGACGATAACCATTCCTCCCAAGATGCTAAGCTGTCCAGCCTGACCTCTTCGCACTCAAACGGCTATAACTTTAGCTTCAGAGGTCCAAATGACGCGGTTCCAGTTGCGTTGGAAAGCTAACGTTCGGGGCTTCGATTTGATATATAATATGTTATAGTTTCCCTGACGCTAGGCGACGCGACCGCGTGATCCATGCGGCCACGTCGCAGTGACGGAAATCAGCGCGTTTTGAATTCGCAACCAGCGAATTTTGGGCTATTTCTGACCCAGTTTGCGGCCCAGAAAACACAGATTAGAGGCTATAAAGTGGGGGACTGCATACATTCATAGGGGGGGCTTTCACAATTCACAATTTTAGGAGTAGATGTAGTTTTTAGAGAGAGAGGTTCTCTCTTCTCTCTTAGGATTAGGATTTAGGATTTCTCTTAATTTTAGGAGTGAGTCTCAATCCCAGGTTCTTTATTTTTATAGTATTTATTTTCCCAATTTAATTTATGAACTCTTCCATGTTACATATAATTTTCTTAATTAATGTTATTTGAGGTATTTCAATTCATGATTGCTTTCTTTTATTTACATGATTACTGCTCCCCATCTGAAGACATTTTTTATTCAGTAAATTTACTATTTTCTTCCTTTTGACTTTGGTTAAGTAATTTGTAACGCTTGAGCTGTCAATAAAGCAGTGATTGAAATTAGGAGTTGCTCCAATAACTCTAGTCTTTCCATCGGAATTGACTAGGACCTGAGGATTAAGCTAATTAATCCACTTGATCTACCTTCATAGTTAGAGGTTAACAAAGTGAGATTAAAATCCAAATTTCATCACTGTTGACAAGGATAGGACCTCCAGTTCTTATACCTTGCCAAGAGATTTTATTTTATTTTTATTATTATTATTTTATTTTACTTGTCATATAACATATTCCCACCTTACTTCCTAAACCCCAATTTACAAACTCATAACCAATAATAAGAACATACTTCCTTGCAATTCCTTGAGAAGACGACCCGAGGTTTAATACTCGGTTATCAATTTCAAAAGGGTTTGTTACTTGTGACAACCAAAACGTTTGTACGAAGGGATTTTTGTTGGTTTAGAGACTATATCTACAACGCGACTGTTTTTATGACATTCTTTACTGACAAAAATCATAACATCAAGAAATCATGGCAACTAGAGTGCAAAACTCCTGGAAAGTGTGCATTGATTATAGGCGTCTCAACCAGGCTACTCGCAAGGATCACTATCCACTGCCTTTCATCGATCAGATGCTTGATCGCCTGTTAGGTAAATCACACTACTATTTTCTAGATGGTTACACTGGCTATTTTCAAATTCATATAGCTCCTGAAGATTAGGAGAAAACTACTTTTACATGTCCCTTTGGAACGTATGCGTATAAGAGGATGCCTTTTGGCTTATGCAATACACCGGCTACGTTCCAAAGATGCATGATGAGCATTTTCTCAGATCTTCTTGAGAACTGTATGGAAGTTTTCATGGACGACTTTAGTGTGTATGGTGATTCGTTTAACCTTTGCTTGGATAGTTTAGCTAGAGTATTAGACACGTGTGTTAGTTCAAACCTTGTCTTGAATTTTGAAAAATGTCATTTTATGGTTAAACAAGGCATTGTTCTAGGACATGTTGTTTCTAATACTGGTATTTTAGTTGATCCAGCAAAGGTAGATGTCATTTCTAGTTTACCTTACCCCTCCTCCGTGAGGGAAGTCCGTTTGTTTCTTGGTCATGCAGGTTTCTACCGGCGATTTATCAAGGACTTCAGTAAGGTAGCATTGCCTTTATCCCGACTGTTGCAGAAGGATGTTGAATTCGAACTGAGTGAGGACTGCATGGGAGCGTTTGATAAGATGAAGATCGCCTTGACTCAAGCTCCAATTATGAGAGGGCCAGACTGGAGCAAGCTATTTGAGATAATGTGTGACGCCTCCAACTATGCATTAGGAGCGGCACTAGCTCAGCGTGAAGGTAAGGACCCTTATATAATTGCTTACCCTTCTAAGACCTTAGATGCTGCTCAGTCTAATTATACTACCACTGAAAAAGAGCTTCTGGCTATTGTTTTTGCTCTGGATAAATTACGAGCCTATTTACTTGGTACTAAGGTGGTAGTATACTCAGACCATGCAGCTCTAAAATATTTATTAGCTAAAAAAGAGTCCAAACCAAGGTTAATACGTTGGATATTGTTGCTACAAGAATTTGATTTAGAAATTAAAGATAGGAGTGGCTCCCAAAATTTAGTGGCGAACTGGTCCATAAAATCGTGATCTTTAACAATGGCTCCAATAACTTGGTGCTCTCAAACGTGAATCACACTTTGTCACAACTTCGCACAACTAACCAGCAAGTGCACTGGGTCGTCCAAGTAATAAACCTTACGTGAGTAAGGGTTGATCCCACGGAGATTGTCGGTATGAAGCAAGCTATGGTCACCTTGTAAATCTCAGTCAGGCGGATTCAAATGTTTTATGGTGAATTGATAATTAAAATAGAAATAAAATATAAAATAGGATAGAGATACTTATGTAATTCATTGGTGAGAATTTTAGATAAGCGTATAGAGATGCTTTCGCTCCTCCTGAACCTCTACTTTCTTGCTGTCTTCATCCAATCATTCCTACTCCCTTCCATGGCAAGCTGTATGTTGGGCATCACCGTTGTCAATGGCTACATCCCGTCTGAAGAACTTGAAGATTGATGGTTTAGAAGTTATAGTAAACTCTCGTTGCAAGTATAGTTACTAAACCAAGCAATCAACCTTTCTTACAAACGTTTTGGTTGTCATAAGTAACAAACTCCTTTAAAATTGATAACCGAGTATTTAAAGCTCGGGTCGTCTTCTCAAGGAATTGCAGGGAAGTATGTTCTTATTATTGGTTATGAAAATTGTAAATCGGGGTTTTGAAGTTTGGGCAATGGGCACAGGTATATTTAAATGACAAGTAAAATAAATTAACAATAATAAAATCTTTTGGTAAGGTATGAAGAACTGGAAGTCCTATCCTAGTTATCCTTATCAATTGTAATGAGAATTGGATTTTTCTCCCACTTTGTTAACCTCTAACTATGAAGGTAAGTTAAGTGGACGAATTAATTCGAATCCTCAAGTCCCAGTCTTTCCTTGGGAAAAGTTAGAGTTATTGGATCTCGAATTAATTCTTGAAGAATTTCAATTTTCAATCAACAATGAGTTTGATAACTCAAGAGTCACCAATTATTTAACCAAAGCCAAAAGGGAAAATATCTAAATTAAATTAAAAGCATTCATATAAATAAAGCAAAGCAAAATTAAATCTGAAAATACCTCGAATTGGATTAACAAAAGAACTTAAATCTAACATGGATATTCATAAATTAAATTGAGAAAATAAATAAAAAGAACATTGAGAAGCAATCCTAAAACTAAGAGAAATCCTAAATCCTAATCCTAAGAGAGAGGAGAGAACCTCTCTCTCTAAGAACTACATCTAAACCTAAAATTATGAATTATGAGAGCCTCCTTCTGAATGGATGTATTCCCCCACTTTATAGCCTCTAATCTGTGTTTTCTGGGCCGCAAACTGGGTCGAAAACAGCCCAGAATTTGCTGGTTGCGAATTCAAACACGCTGATTTTTTGTCACTGCGACGCGTCCGCGTGAAGTACGTGTTCGCGTCGCCTAGCGTCAGGGCAACTATGGCATATTATATATCCAATCGAAGCTCCGGACGTTAGCTTTCCAACGAAACTAAAACCGCATTATTTGGACCTCTGTAGCTAAAGTTATAGCCGTTTGAGTGCAAAGAGGTCAGGCTGGACAGCTTAGCAGTTTCTCCAACTTCTTGTATTCCTTCCACTTTTGTATGCTTCCTTTCCATCCTCTGAGCCATTCTTGCCCTGTAATCTCTGAAATCACTTAACACACATATCAAGGCATCTAATGGTAATAAGAGAGGATTAAACATAGGGAACTTAAGGCCAAAGAAGCATGTTTTCAATCAAAGCACATAATTAGGAAGGCAAATACAAAACCATGCAATAGTATGAATAAGTGGGTAAAGAATAGATAAAAACCACTCAATTGAGCACAAGATAAACCATAAAATAGTGGTTTATCACCGTCCTCTCAGTGAAAATGGTCCAATGCGCTGTCACTGCATGGCTAATCATCTGTCGGTTCTCGATCATACTAGAATAGGATTTACTATCCTTTTGCATTTGTCACTACGCTCAGCACTCGCGAGTTTGAAGCTCGTCACAGCCATCCCTTCCCAGATCCTACTCGGAATACCACAGACAAGGTTTAGACTTTCTAGATCTCGGGAATGGCTGTCCATGGGTTCTAACTTATACCACGAAGACTCTGATCTCACGATCAGGAGGCTAAGAGATGCACATCCAAGCCTTGTTTGCATGTAGAACGGAAGTGGTTGGCAGGCACGCGTTCATAGGTGAGAATGGTGATGAGCGTCAGATAATCATCACATTCATCATGTTCTTGGGTGCGAATGAATATCTTAGAATAGGAATAAGCTTGAATTGAATAGAAAATAGTAGTAATTGCATTAATACTCGAGGTACAGCAGAGCTCCACACCTTAATCTATGGTGTGTAGAAACTCTACCGTTGAAAATACATAAGAACAAGGTCCAGGCATAACCGAGAGGCCAGCCTCCATGATCTAAGAACTAAACATCCAGAGATTCCCCGAAGATGATAGTAAAAATTTCTATTTATACTAAATTAGTTACTAGGGTTACAGAAATAAGTAAATGATGTAGAAATCCACTTCCGGGGCCCATTTGGTGTGTGCTTGGGCTGAGCATTGAAGCTTTTACATGTAGAGGTCTTCCTTGGAGTTAAACGCCAGTTTGTAACGTGTTTCTGGCGTTTAACTCTGCTTTGCAACCTGTTTCTGGCGTTTGACTCCAGAATTGGGCAGAGATTTGGTGTTCAACGCCAGTTTGCGTCATCTAACCTCGAGCAAAGCATGAACTATTATATATTGCTGGAAAGCCCTGAATGTCTACTTTCCAACGCAATTTAGAGCGCGCAATTTGGACTCTGGTAGCTCCAGAAAATCCATTTCGAGTGCAGGGAGGTCAGAATCCAACAGCATCAGCAGTCCTTTGTCAGTCTCTGAATCAGATTTTTGCTCAGGTCCCTCAATTTTAGCCAGAATTTACCTGAAATCACAGAAAAACACACAAACTCATAGTAAAGTCCAGAAATGTGATTTTTAATTAAAAACTAATAAAAATATAATAAAAACTAACTAAATCATACTAAAAACATACTAAAAACAATGCCAAAAAGCGTATAAATTATCCGCTCATCACAACACCAAACTTAAATTGTTGCTTGTCCCCAAGAAATTGAAAATCAAATAGGATAAAAAGAAGAGAATATACTATAAATTTCAAACTATCAATGAAACTTAGCTCCAATCAGATGAGCGGGACTAGTAGCTTTTGGCCTCTTGAATAGTTTTGGCATCTCACTTTATCCTTTGAAGTTCAGAATGATTGACATCTATAGGAACTTAGAATTTAGATAGTGTTATTGATTCTCCTAGTTCAGTATGTTGATTCTTGAACACAGCTACTTTATGAGTCTTGGCCGTGGCCCAAAGCACTCTGTTTTCCAGTATTACCACCGGATACATACATGCCACAAACGCATAACTGGGTGAACCTTTTCAGATTGTGACTCAGCTTTGCTAGAGTCCCCAATTAGAGGTGTCCAGGGTTCTTAAGCACACTCTTTTTACTTTGGATCACGACTTTAACCGCTCAATCTCAAGCTTTTCACTTGACACCTTCACGCCACAAGCATATGGTTAGAGACAACTTGGTTTAGCCGCTTAGGCCAGGATTTTATTCCTTTAGGCCCTCCTATCCACTGATGCTCAAAGCCTTGGATCCTTTTTATTACCCTTGCCTTTTGGTTTTAAGGGCTATTGGCTTTTTCTGCTTGCTTTTTCTTTTTCTTTCTCTCTTTTTTTTACGCCATTTTTTCTTTTCTCTTTTTTTTTTCTGCAAGCTTTTGTATTCACTGCTTTTTCTTGCTTCAAGAATCATTTTTATGATTTTTCAGATTATCAATAACATTTCTCCTTTTTCATCATTCTTCAAAAGCCAACATATTTAACATTCATGAACAACATATTCAAAAGATATATGCACTGTTCAAGCATTCATTCAGAAAACAAAAAGTATTGTCACCACATCAAAATAATTAAACTAATTTCAAGGATAAATTCGAAATTCATGTACTTCTTGTTCTTTTGTAATTACAATATTTTTCATTTAAGAGAGGTGATGGATTCATAGGACACTCATATCTTTAGGACATAGTTACTAGACACTAATGATCATATAGTAAAGACACAAACATAACTAAAACATAAAGCATAGTAAATGAAAAACATGAAAATAAGGACAAGGAGATTAAGGAATGGGTCCACCTTAGTGAGGGTGGCATCTTCCTCTTCTTGAAGAACCAATGGTGCTCTTGAGCTCCTCTATGTCTCTTCCTTATCTTTGTTGCTCCTCCCTCATAGCTCTTTGATCTTCTCTAATCTCATTGAGAATGATGGAGTGCTCTTGGTGTTCTACCCTTAATTGGTTCATGTTATAACTCAATCCTTCTAGAGAAGTGTTGAGTTGTTCCCAATAGTTACTTGGAGGAAAATGCATCCCTTGAGGCATCTCAGGGATTTCTTGATGATGAGCTTCCTATGCGTCTCTTGAACTCCATGAATAGGCTCTCTTGTTTGCTCCATCCTCTTCTTAGTGATGGGCTTGTCCTCATCAATGAGAATATCTCCCTCTATGTCAATCCCAGCCGAATTGCAGAGGTGGCAAATGAAGTGAGGAAAGGCCAACCTTGCCAAAGTGGAAGGCTTATCAGCCACCTTGTAGAGTTCTTGAGGTATAATCTCATGAACTTCAACTTCCTCCCCAATCATGATACTATGGATCATGATGGCCCGGTCTACAGTAACTTTAGACCGGTTGCTAGTAGGAATGATTGAGCGTTGAATGAACTCCAACCATCCTCTAGCTATAGGCTTAAGGTCCAGTCTTCTCAGTTGAAACGGTTTGCCTTTTGAGTCAATCTTCCATTGAGCTCCTTCCGCTCATATGTCCATGAGGACTTGGTCTAATCTTTGATCAAAGTTGACCCTTCTAGTGTAGGGGCGTGCATTTTCTTCCATCATTGACAAGTTAAACGCCAACCTTACACTTTTCGGACTGAAATCTAAGTATTTCCCCCGAACCAAGGTAAGCCAATTCTTTGGATTCAGGTTCATACTTTGATCATGGTTTCTAGTGATCCATGCGTTTGCATAGAACTCTTGAACCATTAGGATCCCGACTTGTTGAATGGGGTTGGTGAGGACTTCCCAACCTCTTCTTTGGATCTCAAGTCGGATCTCTGGATATTCATTCTTCTTGAGCTTGAAAGGAACCTTAGGGATCACTTTCTTCTTGGCCACAACTTCATAGAAGTGGTCTTGATGGGCTTTTGAGATGAATCTCTCCATTTCCCATGACTTAGAGGTGGAAGCAATTGCCTTTCCTTTCCTCTTTCTTGAGGTTTCTCTGGCCTTAGGTGCTATCATTGGTTATGGAAAAACAAAAGAAAGCTATGCTTTTACCACACCAAACTTAGAATGTTTGCTCGTCCTCCAGTAAAAGAAGAGAGAAAAAAGGAGAAGAAGAAGAAGAATGGAGGAAAGGGAGAGGGGTGTGTATTTGGCCAAGGGTAAGAAGAAAGGGTTGTGTTTTGTGAAAATGAAGAAGGAATGAGGGGTTTATATAGTGGAGGGGGAGGGGTTAGGGTTTGGCCATTTAGGGTGGGTTTGGGTGGGAAAGAGATGTTGAATTTGAAGGTAGGTGGGGTTTATGGGAAAGTGTGGATGGACGTGAGTGGTGAAGAGGTGATGGGGAAGAGAGATTGAGGTGATTGGTGAATGGGTGTTTGGGAAGAGGGTTATTGGATTGTGTGAGGAAGAAGAGAGAAAGTGAGTGGAGGTAGGTGGGGATCCTATGGGGTCCACAGATCCTGAGGTGATCCTGTGGGGTCCACATATCTTGAGGTGTCAAGGATTTCACATCCCTGCACCTTTTAGGCGTGTAAAACGCCCTATGTATGCAATCCTGGCGTTTAACGCCAAACTGCTTCCCATTTATGGCGTTAAACGCCACTTTCATGCTTGTTTCTGGCATTAAACGCCACTTCGATGCTTGTTTCTGGCGTTTAACGCCAGCTTTCCTCAGGGTGCAATCCTGGTATTTAAACGCCAGACTGCTGCTTGTTTCTGGCGTTTAACGCCAGTTTCATGCTCTGTTCTGGCGTTAAACACCAGTTTGCTGCCCATTCTTGGCGTTAAATGCCCAGAATGGTGCCAGACTGGGCGTTTAACACCCATTCTGCTAGCCTTACTGGCGTTTAAACGCCAGTAAGCTCTTCCTCCAGGGTGAGCTGTTTTTCATTCTGTTTTCAATTTTTTTTGTAGTTTTTGTGACTCCACATGATCATCAACCTAATAAAACATGAAATAAACATGAAAATAAAAATAAAATAGATATAATTAAATACATTGGGTTGCCTCCCATCAAGCGCTTCTTTAATGTCAATAGCTTGACAGTGAACTCTCATGGAGCCTCACAGATGTTCAGAGCCTTGTTGAAACCTCCCAACACCAAACTTAGAGTTTGGATATGGGGGTTCAACACCCAACTTAGAGTTTGGTTGTGGCCTCCCAACACCAAACTTAGAGTTTGACTGTGGGGCTTTGGTTGACTCTACAGTGAGAGAAGCTTTTCATGCTTCCTCTCCATGGTTACAGAAGGAGAACCTTGAGTCTTAAACACAAGGTAGTCCTCATTCAGTTGAAGAACCAACTCTCCTCTGTCCACATCAATCACAGCTTTTGCTGTGGCTAGGAAGGGTGATGACATGTCACCATGTCATGTTTTTCTATGCTTTTTCATACAAGAAATAGATGATTTGTGCTTAAATATTGAATGCTTTTGTGCTTAAATGGTATATTTTCTTGATCTTTTAATTTTATAAATCTTGTAGGAAATAAGAAGAAAAAGAAGCAAAAAAAGCACAAAATAAGCTAAAAAGGAGAAAAAAAGAGCTTTGGGGAACACTTTGAAGTTGGAGCACACTTTGGAGCCTTAGGCCACGCTTTTAAAAGCATGGCCCATGACCAAATTAAGGGAAAAGAGGCAATCAGCACAATGCTCAGCTCACTCTGTGAGCTGAGCATTGACCTGATGCAAAGATGAGCTTGGAAAGCAGAATTTTGGCTAAGTTAAAATCTGGGCGCTCACACCATGACCATGCCTCCTTCCAAGGGCTATAACTTGAGCTACAGATGTCCGATTGATGTGCTTCTAGTTGCGTTGGAAAGCTGACATTCAGAGCTTTCCAACGATGTATGGCAACCTATATTTGGCATGAAATAGAGGCACGAACAAAATGCATCTTTAAGGGCCAAAAACAAGCAAAAAAATCAGCCAATGCTTCCACCAAGGCTCGAAGCTGGAACCTCACTCCAAGGCAAAGTAGCGCTCACTTAGAGAGTGCTGTGCTCTCGATAATGCTCACTTTGTGAGCTGAGCTTGGTCTTTCCTTTCCTTATTTCTTGGCCTCATATTGGGCTCAGCTCACAAAGTGAGCAGAGCGCTACCCATGGTACATCACACAAGCATCTTGACACGGGCCAGGGAAGTGGAGCGCGCATCTTGACACGGTCCAGGGGCACAAGGCAACACAAGCAAGCTCAATGCTCTGCTCACCACTTGAGCTGAGCATCCCCCTGGGAGCAACACCCATGGACCAAAAATTGAATAAAAATTCCATTTAAATTCAATTCTTCTCCAAATTGCATCAAGGCCAACCAAACCCATTTCTCCTCAGATCCAAAGCAAGCAAAGCCCACATCATCACTCAAAGGCACAAGAACAAGCTAGAATTAGGATTTTCATTTAATTTGTTTTTCATTTCAATTTCATTTTATTTTGTAAAAAGCCTATATAAAGGCACCATTCTCATTTTCATAAGAGAGCTCGATTAGAAAGGAGGCTAGCTCCAATAGGGAGTTGTGCACTCTTTAGGTTTCATTTTGCTTTCTCTCTTAGTTTTCTTTTCTGTTTTGAAATTTTGGATTGAGATTGGAAGGAATTCTGTTTTCGTTCTCCATCTGCAACTTCACTTTCTTTTCTTCTGCAATCTACTTTTATATTTTCATTTTGCAATTGTTCTTGTTGGATCAAGGAAGGATTTGAGATCTAGACTTGTTATCTAATCTCTTCCACTCCTGAGATCTTGAACCACCTTTAAATTGCTGCAAATTAAGCATTGCTTTTCTATTTTTTTAAATTCTTCAAGGCATTTTACTCTTCTGTTTAAGATCTATTGCAATTCAATTCATCTTTAGTTCTTCTGTTTGTTGCAATTTACTTTCTCTTGTTTAATTTCTGCAATTCCAGCACCCACTCCCCTTTATATTTGATGCAATTTATATTTCTTGTCATTTAAGATTCTTGCAATTTACATTTCTTGCTCTTTAAGTTACTTGTCAATTTACAATCTGCAACTTTAAATTCATTGTCATTTACTTTCTGTTAGCTACAATTTCACACAATTCACTCAATGTTAGCTTGACTAAACTAATCACCCATTAAAGTTGCTTGATCCATCAATCCCTGTGGGATCGACCTCACTCTAAGTGAGTTTTACTACTTGATGCGACTCGGTACACTTGCCGGAGAGTTTTAGGTGTTTTGGAAATTTGTTTTTCCAACAAAAATACCATCAAGTTTTTGACGACGTTGCCGGGGATTGATTTAGATCAACAATGATTAAGTGGGTGAGAAGTCTAGATTAAGCATTTTTTTTTGTGTTTTTGTTCTTGAAACCAAGGTGTTTGTGTTTTTGCCTCACTAAGAAATTCTTTCTCTGTGACATGAATTTCAATTTTCATTGATGTTGCATTTTACAAAATACAAATGGAGTTCAACTCATCTTATGGTCAAACAAAATTTTATGGGATATTACCCACCATCATCAATCTCTAATGATGGTTGGGAATATCACCAAGAAATCACAGATTCTGAGCACTCCAATCCATGGAGAATTGCTTCAGAAACACAAGATGAGAAAGAAAATCATATGGGATATCTCCCTCCACCACAAAATGATGCAAGTCATGATTCTAATGGTGGCTGGGAGTATTACCAAGAAACTGCAAATTCTGAGCAGTCAAGTCACATGAGAGATTGTCCAATAGCCAAAGACTCACAACCAAAACAAACTTCCAATAGCCAAAGACTCTCAAAGCTTGAGTCCATGCTCAAAAGATTTACGGAGGAGACAAAGAAGTACTGGGAAGAGCAAGAAAAGTCCCTCAAAAATATGGAAGTAAGGTTGGCTCAGTTGTTGAGTGCAACGAAGAAAGAGGAAGGGCTTATGGAACAACCAATTCAAGAGGCTTTTGATGAAAAAAACACTCCAAAAATCACACAGCAACCATGTCTTGACATCCAAGAAGTGAAGGCAATTAACAAAAGCACCAAGAAGAGGATTGTGACCAAAATATCAAGGACAACATTCAAGAGAAGGTCAACTACAAACAATCCTTCCCCTGATCCAACAAGCAAGCTCAATCAAGCTATGTACAAAAGGAGGCTTGCTGAGAGGAAACCAAGAAAGGGGACAATAGCTGAAACTTCCCCCCTTGAGGTCATTCCTCTTAACAAATTGGAAGAAGAGGAAGAAAGTGAAGAACAGGTAGAACGTAGGTACATTTCTTCTCCTTTCTTTGTTTAAATTTCAATAAATTGGCATATGGTTACATTCTAAGTTTGGTGTTGCCCTGCAACAATTTTCAATCCTTCTGAATGATTGCATCAAATCACAAAATTGAAAGTGTCACACTAAGATTCTAAGTTTGGTGTGCCACTTATTTTCTATGCAATTTATTCAGCAACACCACTTGTATGCATAATCATAATGCCCTTTACAGTGTCATTTTTCTTCTTAGTTGGATAATTTAGTTTCTCTTTTTGTTTTATTCATTTACTTGTTTTTAGTCCTTTCTTTTATTAACTGTTTTTGTTAATACATCACCAAGAGATCCTTATTCATGACATATTCTTGGCTTGGTAATTGTACTTAACATATAACAGTTTCACTTGCTTAGTTTTAATTCAAATAAATTGACATATGATTGCATTCTAAGTTTGGTGTTGCTATGCAACAAAAATTTGGTTCCAATATCTACTAGATACTTGCATTAATTCCAAGTGAAAGAGTCACACTAAGTTTGGTGTGCCACTTATTCTTTATGCAAAGTATTATGCTCACCTTCTTAAGTTTGCAATCACAATGTCTCTGTCTCTTGTGCCTTGATTATCATCTTTAATTTTGCTTGCTTAGAACATATGTACTACTAACTTTTCATTGTGTAAGACATTTATGATCCATCTTAGCCCCATAGCCATTGTTCTAATTGTTGCTTGAGGATAAGCAAGCATTCTGAGTTTGGCAAGGGAAGGAGGAAGAATAGAGGAAAAAGGACAACAATAATGAAGATGAACTACAAGGTTGTAAAGTTCCTTTTCCTCTTCTTTGTTTCCAACACTTTATTTTGCATGATTGTCTTTATATTCTCTGTATGCATGTGTGGTATGAGTAAGCATAGCTTGAATATTAAATTGTAACATGTTGCTGTGGCATTATGACTACCAACTTGAGTTTTGTAAAGCTGTAAGCAAAATGAGCTTAATGAAGTCCTCTAATCAAATGCTTGTGGTGCTTATGTATCAAGTGGTAATACTTGAAAACAAAGCATTTAAAGTCATAGCTTTGTTATTAACTCATGGGGCAAAGCACCCAAAAGGAGAAGCTAATAAGAAAAATCAAAAGCTTGTTTCAAGGAAGAAATATAAGAGAAAGATTTCATAAATTGAGCTAGATAGAAGCATCAATCATTTACATCTCTTTTGTGATTGAAGCATGCTTAGAAAACTAGCTTACCACGAACATCGAGTTGCAATTCTTCTTACCTTGGATTGTCAATCTTTATTGCATGATTCTTTTCTTGCTTGAGGACAAGCAAGGTTTAAGTTTGGTGTTGTGATGACATGTCACCATGTCATGTTTTTCTATGCTTTTTCATACAAGAAATAGATGATTTGTGCTTAAATATTGAATGCTTTTGTGCTTAAATGGTATATTAATTTGATCTTTTAATTTTATAAATCTTGTAGGAAATAAGAAGAAAAAGAAGCAAAAAAAGCACAAAATAAGCTAAAAAGGAGAAAAAAAGAGCTTTGGGGAACACTTTGAAGTTGGAGCACACTTTGGAGCCTTAGGCCACGCTTTTAAAAGCGTGGCCCATGACCAAATTAAGGGAAAAGAGGCAATCAGCACAATGCTCAACTCACTTTTGTGAGCTGAGCATTGACCTGATGCAAAGATAAGCTTGGAAAGCAGAATTTTGGCTAAGTTAAAATCTGGGCGCTCACAGCATGACCATGCCTCCTTCCAAGGGCTATAACTTGAGCTACAGATGTCCGATTGATGTGCTTCTAGTTGCGTTGGAAAGCTGACATTCAGAGCTTTCCAACAATGTATGGAAACCTATATTTGGCATGAAATAGAGGCACGAATGAAATGCATCTTTAAGGGCCAAAAATAAGCAAAAAAATCAGCCAATGCTTCCACCAAGGCTCGAAGCTGGAACCTCACTCCAAGGCAAAGTAGCGCTCACTTAGAGAGTGCTGTGCTCTCGATAATGCTCACTTTGTGAGCTGAGCTTGGTCTTTCCTTTCCTTGTTTCTTGGCCTCATATTGGGCTCAGCTCACAAAGTGAGCAGAGCGCTACCCATGGTACATCACACAAGCATCTTGACACGGGCCAGGGAAGTGGAGCGCGCATCTTGACACGGTCCAGGGGCACAAGGCAACACAAGCAAGCTCAATGCTCCGCTCACCACTTGAGCTGAGCATCCCCCTGGGAGGAACACCCATGGACCAAAAATTGAATAAAAATTCCATTTAAATTCAATTCTTCTCCAAATTGAATCAAGGCCAACCAAACCCATTTCTCCTCAGATCCAAAGCAAGCAAAGCCCACATCATCACTCAAAGGCACAAGAACAAGCTAGAATTAGGATTTTCATTTAATTTGTTTTTCATTTCAATTTCATTTTATTTTGTAAAAAGCCTATATAAAGGCACCATTCTCATTTTCATAAGAGAGCTCGATTAGAAAGGAGGCTAGCTCCAATAGGGAGTTGTGCACTCTTTAGGTTTCATTTTGCTTTCTTTCTTAGTTTTCTTTTCTGTTTTGAAATTCTGGATTGAGATTGGAAGGAATTCTGTTTTCGTTCTCCATCTGTAACTTCACTTTCTTTTCTTCTGCAATCTACTTTTATATTTTCATTTTGCAATTGTTCTTGTTGGATCAAGGAAGGATTTGAGATCTAGACTTGTTATCTAGTCTCTTCCACTCCTGAGATCTTGAACCACCTTTAAATTGCTGCAAATTAAGCATTGCTTTTCTGTTTTTTTAAATTCTTCAAGGCATTTTACTCTTCTGTTTAAGATCTATTGCAATTCAATTCATCTTTAGTTCTTCTATTTGTTGCAATTTACTTTCTCTTGTTTAATTTCTGCAATTCCAGCACCCACTCCCCTTTATATTTGATGCAATTTATATTTCTTGTCATTTAAGATTCTTGCAATTTACATTTCTTGCTCTTTAAGTTACTTGTCAATTTACATTCTGCAACTTTAAATTCATTGTCATTTACTTTCTGTTAGCTACAATTTCACACAATTCACTCAATGTTAGCTTGACTAAACTAATCACCCACTAAAGTTGCTTGATCCATCAATCCCTGTGGGATCGACCTCACTCTAAGTGAGTTTTACTACTTGATGCAACCCGGTACACTTGCCAGAGAGTTTTAGGTGTTTTGGAAATTTGTTTTTCCAACAAAAATACCATCAAAGGGTCTTCCAAGGATGATAGATTCATCCTCCTCCTTCCCAGTGTCTAGGATTATGAAATCAGCAGGGATGTAAAGGCCTTCAACCTTTACTAACACGTCCTCTACTTGTCCATAAGCCTGTTTTCTTGAGTTGTCTGCCATCTCTAATGAGATTCTGGCAGCTTGCACCTCAAAGATCCCAAGTTTCTCCATTACAGAGAGTGGCATTAAGTTTATGCCTGACTCCAGGTCACACAGAGCCTTCTCAAAGGTCATGGTGTCTATGTTACAGGGTATTAAGAATTTACCAGGATCCTGCTTCTTTTGACATAATTTCTGCCTATCCAATGCATTCAGTTCATTGGTGAGCAAGGGAGGTTCATCTTCCCAAGTCTCATTACCAAATAATTTGGCATTCAACTTCATGATTGCCCCAAGGTACTTAGCAACTTGCTCTTCAGTAACGTCTTCATTCTCTTCAGAAGAAGAATACTCATCAGAGCTCATGAAGGGCAGAAGGAGGTTCATTGGAATCTCTATGGTCTCTAGATGAGCCTCAAATTCCTTTGGTTCCTCTAAGGGAAACTCCTTATTGTTCACTGAACGTCCCAGGAGGTCTTTCTCACTGGGATTTACGTCCTTCTCCTCCATTGTAGGTTCGGCCACACCAAGCAAGGTAATGGCCTTGCACTCTCTTTTTGGATTCTCTTTTGTATTGCTTGGGAGAGTACTAGGAGGAGTTTCAGCGACTCTTTTACTCAGCTGGCCCACTTGTGCCTCCAAAATTCTAATGGAGGACCTTGTTTCATTCATGAAACTTAAAGAGGCCTTGGATAGATCAGAGACTATATTTGCTAAGCTAGAGGGACTCTGCTCAGAATTCTCTGTCTGTTGCTGAGTGGATGATGGAAAAGGCTTGCTATTGTTAAACCTGTTTCTTCCACCATTATTAAAGCCTTGTTGAGGCTTTTGTTGATCCTTCCATGAGAAATTTGGATGATTTCTCCATGAGGGATTATAGGTGTTTCCATAAGGTTCACCCATGTAATTCACCTCTGCTATTGCAGGGTTCTCAGGATCATAAGCCTCTTCTTCAGAAGATGCCTCTTGAGTACTGTTGGATGTAGCTTGCAATCCATTCAGACTCTGAGAAATCATATTGACTTGCTGAGTCAATAGTTTATTCTGAGCCAATATGGCACTCAGAGCATCAATTTCAAGAACTCCCTTCCTCTGAGGCATCCCATTACTCACAGGATTCCTTTCAGAAGTGTACATAAACTGGTTATTTACAACCATGTCTATGAGTTCCTGAGCTTCTGCAGGCGTTTTCTTTAGGTGAATGGATCCACCTGCAGAATGGTCCAGTGACATCTTTGATAATTCAGACAGACCATCATAGAATATATCCAGGATGGTCCATTCTGAAAGCATGTCAGAAGGACACTTTTTGGTCAGTTGCTTATATCTCTCCCAAGCTTCATAGAGGGATTCACCTTCTTTTTGTCTGAAGGTTTGAACATCAACTCTAAGCTTACTAAGCTTTTGAGGAGGAAAGAACTTGGCTAAGAAAGCCGTGACCAGCTTATCCCAAGAGTTCAGGCTATCCTTAGGTTGAGAATCCAACCATATTCTAGCTCTGTCTCTTACAGCAAACGGGAAAAGTATAAGCCTGTAGACCTCGGGATCAACCCCATTGGTCTTAACAGTATCATAGATCTTGTAATACCCGGTCTAACGAAAATTAATTAAATAGTAAATTAAATAGGAGCAAATATAGTTAGAAGATTTGGAAATTGGAATTTGATCATTTAAATATGATATTTGGATTCAGTGAATTTTTCCGAGTCGGAAAACATAGTTTTCTGCGTAAAAACGCGCAATGGAATTTTGACCGGCAGTACCGGCTGAGATCTGTCTGGTACTGCAGTTGAGAAAATTGATTATAAGTAAATAAGGTTAAGAAAGGAGGAATTTTAATTAGGTAAGGTAGAAATATTTAAAATGCGATTTGGAGCGCTAATCTTAAAGGTTTTGGCCCAAAATTGGGCTAACGGACAAAAATAAGTGAACCGGGCCTAAGTGGGCCCAAGACCCAATATATATAAACATTAATTATGAGCATTTCAGCTCATTCTACCCTAAAAGGAAGGGTTGGGGCGCTGAATTGAGAAGAGAGGAGGGAAGGGAGAAAACCTAACTCTCTTTGATATTCAAACCACCATAACTTGAGCTACGGAGTTCCGATTGAGGAGCCGTTTGTGGCCACGCGTCGCTATTTTCATCCTCTACAATTCTATCTAAGTTTTGTGGTGAGTAATCCACTGTCCTATGCCCAGTTTTCATTTTCCTCTTCAAATTCAAATTTGGTTTGGGTTTTGAGGAAACCTTATGATTTTGGTTGTTTAGGAGTGCTCTAGTATGAGCCATGGGTGATATTCATCACAAACTTTAGTGGGTTAAGGTAAGAAACCCTCCAACCCTTGTGATTTATCATATTTATGAGCCCTAGGTTGATGTATGTATGTGATATTGGTTATGTTAGTGTACTTGGTGATTTTGATACACAATTGGGAGGTTGGTGTTGCTTGTGGAGCTTTGGTGAGGCTTGGAGCTAAGGGTTGGTGGAGACTTCCATAGAAGGGGCCCAATTGGTTTGGCTACAAGAGGTACGGTTTAAGTTTCATTTAAGTACTGTGTGGTGTGATGAGAATTCCTAGGCTAGATGCCCCTAAGATTAAGTTTGGATTGTGTAAATGGTTGGTGCTAATATGCATAGTTGGTATGTTATGTGAATTAATGATTGGGTTGAGAATGGTGTGGCCTTGTATAGTTGTATGCTTGGTGTATTGAGAATTGTATGTATTGGGTAATGAGTATTGATTTGTGGTTTATGCTTTTAAATTATGAATTGGGCCGGAGGCCGGAAAGAGGTAAGGAAGGTAAGTTGATGTGTGCATTGTTTGATGACACAAGTGATTGGATGAATTTCAGATAATGAATATATGAATAATTGGGTTGGTTATTGAATAATAAGGTTTGAGGAGTTGAAGTGTGGAATTTGGTAATTTTGGGTGAAATTATGTAGATGAGGTATGTTTAGTTTTGGTTGAGATATATTATGTGGTCATATATGTGATTATGATTAATGATGCCTTGATGGTATGATGATGCATGAGAGATAAGTATATTGTGATATATGCTTGAGGAATGATTAAGGTTGATTAGTGGGTGAAACCACGTGATAGTGAGTATGATATTGATTATGTATAATGATGATTGATTGAAAATAGTATTGTTGGAAATTAGGATGAGGAAGGATGTATGACATGTTAATGTGTTTGCAATTTAGCCATTTGTTTGAAATGGGTAAAAACGGTTATATGGCAGTTTTGTGAATTGTGGTAAAGTGTTAATGTATGAGTTGAGGAGGCTTGATGTTGGTTTTGGTATATTTTGATTGATTTCAAAAGGGATTGAAATTGGCATGCTTTGGTTGATTTTGAAAAGGGTTGAAAATGGCACTTTGTGGTCTTGTGTGAAAACATGGTTTTTGGGCATACTTTGATGGGACATAGCTTGGACTGCGGATTTTTGTTTTGTGCCAAACTTGTTTAGAAGTGAAATTGGATCTGGGATGTCCATGCCATTCGAAGAACGGGCGAAAAACGATTTAAAATGAGAAAGTTATGTCCGTCGGAAGATTGGGGGTTGAATATGTGAATTCTGCAGCTTTTAACTTAGAAAATTTTAGTAGAATGACCCTCCACGCGTAGGCGCACTTGGCGCGTACGCGTCGTTCTTCAAGAAGGCACCATCCACGCGTGCGCGTCGATGCGTTGCACCCAATGCCCAGCCATTTTCCCGAGAGTTGTGCCAGAGTTGTGCCAGTTTTATGCCTGGGGCGCAAATGCACCCACGCGTACGCGTGGCTGACGCGTACGCGTGGCTGACGCGTACGCGTCGTCTGGCTGTGTTTCAATCCGCGCGTCTGTGTGTATGACGCAGACGCGTCGATGAGCTTTGTGGCCATCCACGCATGCGCGTGGAGGACGCGTACGCGTGGCCCTGTTTTCATGCCAAAGTTAATTTTTGAGTTTTAAAAGCCAAACCTCATACTTCTAAGCCTCCGATCTCACCCCTTATGTATTAAATCATTACGATATGCCTTGCAATGAGAAAGGAGCTAGGGGATGTGGTAACTTGCGAATGAAGCAAGGGGAAAAGTTATGATCAACGATGATCAAAGATGATTATATGAGATATGGAGGATGATGGTGGAAGTACCGTGTATGCCATGAGCCGAAGGGCTATATTTATTGATAAATGGCTGGTTCTTGATTGAACCATGAGCAAGGTGGCTGAGTTATTGCCGAATACAGTGGAGCCATGTTGATAAATTGGCTAGTTCTGGATTGAACTGTGAGCCGGATGGCTGAGTTATTGCCGGGTTACGGCAAAGCCATTATGGATTATGGCTGAGTATAAATGCATATATGATAAATGAACGAATATGATAAATGAATATTGATGGAAAATGTTGAATGTAAGTATGCTTGTGTTTTCTCTCTGGTTGTAAGGGTGACAGGGCACCGATACCCTCTAATGGCGACAGGGCGCAGATACCCTCTAATGGTGACAGGGCGTAGATACCCTCTAATGGTGACAGGGCACATATTCCCTCTAATGATATTATTGCGCAACAGAGAGACTGTGCCCGGGTTAGCTACCGGACACGTCGAGTTGGCTTGAATTGTTTGGGTTTGCCTATTTGTTTTGGATTTCTACATTATATATCCTATGTTACCTGATTATGTGCTACTTGTTCTACTTGTACCTTAATTGTGTATTACTTGCCTGTATTGCTTGTGTTTGTACAACTGAGAGACCCCTCATGTTGGTGTCGGTAGAGGTTGAGGGTTGTTCTTGGTGAGATGAATTGATGATGCGATTGCATGATGATGATGACCATTGGATGAGATAATTTGAGCTCCCTGGGTAGACGCAGTGATGTGATTTCATTAGCTCCAGGTGAGGGTATGATGTATTGATATAGAATTGTTGAGACAGGACGACTGATGATGGTTTTGTTTATGATTCTGAATCCGATTCGTGAGAGAGTCAGCGAGTTGGGAATCATATGAGATATGAACTAGATTTAGTATCCCGTTACGACAGTTGCCTATTCATGGATTAGTGATAATCTAGGCTAGATACTTGGTGAAAAGGAGTTTAGGATGCTTAATGAGTTTTTATTGCAGTGCATTATACTTATTTGGCACTTTTACCGTACTGGGAACCCATGAGCCCGGGGTTCTCATTCCGTATATATCTCTTGTTTTTCAGATACAGGTCCAGGTGCTCAGAAGTGAGTTGTGGGTCGTCTGAGATATGGCGAAGATCTTTATTTTCTCTACTTTGTGTTTTGCTTAGAATCTCTCCACCTTTGTTTCGAAATGATTATATTATGTATTGAACTCTTTTAAACTGACCTATAGAGGCTCTCGTGCTTCCTTTGGGAGAGATTAGGATATACTGTTGTCAACTACTTTCATACTGTACCCTAGCCGGCCTAAACTTCACGGGTCGCGACTATTGGCTATTTACTTATGTTATATATATCTATCTGTTATCTATCTCTTAATCTCCTTTATGCCTTGTTCGTATATCGCTTTCGGCTTCACTGTTTATCTTTTTGTTGTCGAAACGTGAGTGGTACGTCTTCGTGATTTTATTTCTACTCTTTTCAGGCTTCTCGATTAATATTCCTTTCGAAATTACCTATATCTATATATTAAAAATCCACCTGAGTGTCGTACCACCGTAGTATCATTGACTTATGACTCGAGCATAAGGATTTGCATATTAGGGTGTTACATTATGGTATCAGAGCAGTTCGTCCTCGTGAGCCTGAGGAATGGAACTGCTTATGCTTAAGTGTATACTCTGAGTCTGTGCCTGTGCTAGTTAGGGTATCTAACCGATACATCTAGCATGAAGTCCATGAGTGTACCTTTGGTACTTTGAAGCACTATACTTCCGATATTGAGACTGATCAACTTGATATCGATTGTTTGGTGTGTATAGGAACCAGATGGCGCCTCGTGGACCCGGTCGGGGACGTGAGAGAGAATGTACTAGTACTCAGGAACCGGAAATCAACCCGAATAGCCCGATAAACCTTATGGCGGCGTTGGAGAATATGGCTGCTGCTATGCAGGCCACTGCGGAGGCTCTTGGGCAACAGATAAATAATAATGGCAATGGCGGAAGTGGAGCTCAGGGCCCGATGACACTGGCAACTTTCTTAAAGGTTAATCCACCTAAGTTCAAGGGAACCACCAATCCGACTGAAGCTGACACTTGGTTTCAGGCCATGGAGCGAGCACTGCAAGCGCAGTTGGTGCCTGAAAAGCAGTGTGTTGAATTTGCTACCTATCTGCTCATGGGGGAAGCATCGCATTGGTGGCAAGGGGCTCGACATCTCTTGCAGCAGAGGAATGATCCTATCACCTGGGGTGCCTTCTGAGTGGAATTCTATAAGAAGTACTTCCCGAATTCTGCTAGAATGGCCAAGGAACTTGAATTACTGCAGCTAAAGCAGGGTACAATGTCCGTATCTCAGTATACGGATAAATTTGAGGAGTTATTAAGGTTTTCTCGTATGTGTCAAGGAACCCCGGGAGACTTCGAGGAATGGAAGTGTATTAAGTATGAGGGAGGACTTTAAAGTGAAATCCTGAGCTCCGTTGGACCGATGGAGATTAGGGTCTTCTCCGAACTTGTGAACAAGAGCCGTATTGCTGAAGAATGTGTGAGGAAGGCTGTTGAGGCGAAGAATGACCGTCGGGAGTCCCACCGCAGGGAGCACAATCAAGAATACCCAACAAGGGGTCAAGAGTTTAAGAGAAGAGGATACCCACAACGTTTTTCCCAAGGGCGAAATGACCTTGCGACGAATAAGAATTCCCAAGGAAAAGGTAGGAGAAAACAGATAGTGGCTGCTTCGGATGTTTTGAGCTGTCAGAGATGTGGAGGTCATCACCCAAATAGACCGTGTCGTTATGGTTCAGGTTTGTGTCACAATTGCGGAAAGCTAGGACATTTGGTCAGAGATTGCCCACACCGAAAGGACCGGGAGACTGCCAGGTCCGATTCTCGTACCTGAGGTAATAAGAAAACTGATAACTTAATTCTTTACCACTTTAGACAATGCTGAAGGCTGGTATTCACTCATAATACATGGTCGAATGAAAAATTATGATCTGTTCTAGATAACCCTAAGTTATCTTAATAGAAGGTTTGGTGAGCATAATGATTAGGTAGGCCTTTAATGGAAAGCAACCTCAGAGTGGGATGACTTGTGGGAGATGTGAAAGACATAATCCGGTAAATCCGTGTCGAGATGGATTGGGACTTTACCATGGTTATAGAGGAGTTGGACACGTGTCCTGGAAACGTCCTAAGAAGGTCAACTGGAATACTACCAAGGGACAACAACAAGGTTGTGTGTTCACTAAAACAACGGGTGATACCGATAGATCTGACGGTTTGGGAATTGGTAAGCGAAAGATCGGTAACAACGTGTTAAAAGTACGATTAAGTTGCTATGTGGTTTTGGCTATCATAGATAGAAATCTAGTGAATGCCAGTTATGCTAAGTTGTGGTTGAGTACTTGTGGAAGTAAGTGATAGAGCTAGTACTAGACGAGAGATCAGAATAAAGCAGCAGAAACTTGCGGAAGCAGTAACACAGGATAGCTACGAATAGGAGCTGTAAAAGTTTACTATAATATCTTAAGTTTGAATACTAGAAGGGTTAAGCGGGTTACTGCAAGTAATGATCCCCAAATAGTTGGAATTGATTGCGGCTGCGAGCTTTGATAGTTCTAAAGCGGATGAGAAAATTATCATTGATCCATAATTGGATTTAGATGATGAGAGGGTGCAAGTTGTCGTGTTTGAGAGATGAGTACTATGATGATTGGTCATAGTGACCTTGGATTTAGATTGAGATTTATAATAGTTAGTTTTGAAAGACGAATGTGAAAACCATTAAATTGAAATGTTGATGCGGTACTGAGATTGGTTTGAGGGAATGGTACGTGAAATTGTGATCTCTGGTAATGGCTCCAAAAACTTGGTGCTCTAATTTTAATTCATAATTTGTCACAACTCCGTGTAGCTGACCAGCAAGTGCACTGGGTCGTCCAAGTAATAAACCTTACGTGAGTAAGGGTCGATCCCACGGAAATTGTTGGTATGAAGCAAGCTATGGTCATCTTGTAACTCTCAGTCAGGCGGATTCAAATGTGATTGGATTAGATAATTAGATAATTTAGAAGATAAATAAAATAGGATAGAAATACTTATGTAAATCATTGGTGAGAATTTCAGATAAGCATATAGAGATGCTTTTGTTCCTCTGGCAAACTTTATGCAAGGGCATCACCGTTGTCAATGGCTACATCCCCTCCTCTTGTGAAAAAGGTCCAAATGCTCTGTCACGGCACGGCTAATCATCTGAGGTTTTCGATCATACTGGAATAGAATTCACCCTCCTTTTGCGTCTGTCACTACGCCCAGCACTCACGAGTTTGAAGTTCGTCACAGCCATCTCTTCCCGGATCCTACTCGGAATACCACAGACAAGGTTTAGACTTTCCGGATCTCAGGAATGGCCATCCATGGGTTCTAACTTATACCACGAAGATCCTAATATCTCGGACTCGGTCCCCTGTATTAGAAATCTAAGAGATACTCATTCAATCTGAGGTAGAACGGGAGTGGTTATCAGGCACGCGTTCGTAGGGAATGATGATGATTGTCACGTTCATCACATTCATGTTGAGGCGCGAAAGAATATCTTAGAAGCGGAATAAGTTGAATTGAATAGAAAAACAGTAGTACTTTGCATTAATCCATGAAGAACAGCAGAGCTCCACACCTTAATCTATGGAGTGTAGAAACTCTACCGTTGAAAATACATAAGTGATGAAGGTTCAGGCATGGCCGAGAGGCCAGCCCCCATAAACGTGATCCAAGGATCAAGAGATAATCCAAAGATGTAAATACAATAGTAAAAAGTTCTATTTATACTAAACTAGTTACTAGGGTTTACAGAAGTAAGTAAATGACGTAAAAATCCACTTCCGGGGCCCACTTGGTGTGTGTTTGGGCTGAGCTTGGAGCATTCACGTGCAGAGGCTTCTTTTGGAGTTGAACACCAAGTTGTAACGTGTTTTTGGCGTTCAACTCTGGTTCATGACGTGTTTCTGGCGTTTAACTCCAGAATGCAGCGTAGAACTGGCGTTGAGCCCCAGTTTGCGTCATCTAATCTCGAACAAAGTATGAACTATTATATATTGTTGGAAAGCTCTGGATGTCTACTTTCCAACGCCGTTGAGAGCGCACCATTTGGAGTTCTGTAGCTCCAGAAAATCCATTTCGAGTGAAGGGAGGTCAGAATCCAACAGCATCAGCAGTCCTTTGTCAGCCTTTTATCAGAGTTTTGCTCAGGTCCCTCAATTTCAGCCAGAAATTACCTGAAATCATAGAAAAACACACAAACTCATAGTAAAGTCAAGAAATGTAATTTTTAATTAAAAACTAATAAAAATATAATAAAAACTAACTAAAACATACTAAAAACAATGCCAAAAAGCGTATAAATTATCCGCTCATCACAACACCAAACTTAAATTGTTGCTTGTCCCCAAGCAACTGAAAATCAAATAGGATAAAAAGAAGAGAATATACTATAAATTCCAAAATATCAATGAATATTAATTCTAATTAGATGAGCGGGACTTGTAGCTTTTTGCCTCTTGAATAGTTTCGGCATCTCACTTTATCCTTTGAAGTTCAGAATGATTGGCATCTATAGGAACTTAGAATTTCAGATAGTGTTATTGATTCTCCTAGTTCAGTATGTTGATTCTTGAACACAGCTTCTTTTATGAGTCTTGGCCGTGGCCCTAAGCACTCTGTTTTCCAGTATTACCATCGGATACATACATGCCACAGACACATAATTGGGTGAACCTTTTCAGATTGTGACTCAGCTTTGCTAGAGTCCCCAATTAGAGGTGTCCAGGGTTCTTAAGCACACTCTTTTTTTTTTTTGCTTTGGACCTCGACTTTAACCGCTCAGTCTCAAGTTTTCACTTGACACCTTCACGCCACAAGCACATGGTTAGGGACAGCTTGGTTTAGCCGCTTAGGCCAGGATTTTATTCCTTTAGGCCCTCCTATCCACTGATGCTCAAACCCTTGGATCCTTTTTATTACCCTTGCCTTTTGGTTTTAAGGGCTATTGGATTTTTGCTCTTGCCTTTTGGTTTTAAGAGCTTTTGGCTTTTTCTGCTTGCTTTTTTCTTTTTCTTTCTCCTTTTTTTTTTGCAAGCTTTTGTATTCACTGCTTTTTCTTGCTTCAAGAATAAATTTTATGATTTTTCAGATTATCAATAACATTTTTCTTTGTTCATCATTCTTCAAGAGCCAACATATTTAACATTCATAAACAACAATTTCAAAAGACATATGCACTGTTCAAGCATTCATTCAGAAAACAAAAAGTATTGTCACCACATCGATATAATTAAACTAAATTCAAGGATAAATTCGAAATTCATGTACTTCTTGTTCCTTTGTAATTAAAAATATTTTTCATTTAAGAGAGGTGAAGGATTCATGGAATTATTCATAGCCTTAAGACATAGTTACTAAATACTAATGATCATGAAGTAGAGACACAAAACATAAACATATAGCATAAAATCGAAAAACAGAGAATTAAGAACAAGGAAGTTAAGGAATGAGTCTACCTTAGTGAGGGTGGCACCTTCTTGAAGGTCCAATGATGTCCTTGAGCTTCTTCTATGTCTCTTCCTTGTCTTTGTTGCTCCTCTAGTGATTTTGGTGCTCCTATCCTTAGTTGTTCCCAATTTGTGTGGAGAAAAATGTATCCCTTGGGTCTCTCAGGGATCTCTTGATTTGCAGTCAAATGTTCTACCACTGAGCTATAGACCCTTTACATGAATCTCTCCATCTCCCATGACTTGGAGGTGGAAGCTTTTGTCTTCCCTTTTCTCTTCTTCTTTTTTTTTTTGAGGTTTCTCTGCCCTTAGGTGCCATCAATGGTTATGGAAAAGCAACAAAGCAATGCTTTTACCACACCAAACTTAGAATGTTGCTCGCCCTCGAGCAAAAGAGGAAAGAATAGAAGAAGGAGAAGAAGATATGGAGGAGAGGGTGATCTAGGATTATGAGGAGGTAAGGTGAGTAGAGGCAAGTGGGGATCCTGTGGGATTTACAGATCCTGAGGTGATCCTGTGGGGTCCATAGATCCTGAGGTGTCAAGGATTTACATCCCTGCACCCATTAGGCATGTAAAACGCCTTTGCATACAATTCTGGCGTTTAAACGCCAGATTGATGTTTGTTCTGGGCGTTCAACGCCCATCTGTAGCATATTTCTGGCGTTGAACGCCAGTTCCATGCTTGTTTCTGGCGTTCAGCGCCAGCTTCTCCCAGGGTGTCTTCCTGGCGTCTAAACGACCAGATGTTGCTTGTTTCTGGCGTTCAGCACCAGAACCATGCTCTGTTCTGGTGTTGAACGCCAGCCAGATGCTCCTTACTGGCATTTAAATGCCAGTAAGTCCTTCCTCCAGGGTGTGATTTTTCTTCTGCTGTTTTTGATTTCGTTTTTTATTTTTGTAATTATTTTATGACTCCACATGATCATGAACCTAATAAAACATGAAAAACAATAAAAATAAAAATAAAAATTAGATAAATAAAAATTGGGTTACCTCCCAACAAGCGCTTCTTTAATGTCAATAGCTTGACAGTGGGCTCTCATGGAGCCTCACAGATGTTCAGAGCATTGTTGAGACTTCCCAACACCAAACTTAGAGTTTGGATATGGGAGTTCAACACTAAACTTAGAGTTTGGTTGTGGCCTCCCAACACCAAACTTAGAGTTTGACTGTGGGGGCTTTGGTTGACTCTGCAGTGAGAGAAGCTTTTTATGCTTCCTCTCCATGGGTGCAGAGAGAGATCCTTGAGTTTTAAGCACAAGGTTGTCCTCATTCAGTTGAAGGATCAACTCTCCTCTGTCCACATCAATCACAGCTCTTGCTGTGGCTAGGAATGGAATCTCTATGGTCTCTATATGAGCCTCAGATTCCTTTAGATCCTCAATAGGAAACTTCTTGTTGATCACTGAATGTCCCAGGAGGTCTTTCTCACTAGGATTCACGTCCTCTCCCTCCCTAGTAGGTTCGGCCATGATGGTTAATTCAATGGCCTTGCACTCTTTCTTTGGATTCTCTTCTGTATTGCTTGGGAGAGTACTGGGAGGAGTTTTAGTGACCTTTTTACTCAGCTGACCCACTTGTGCCTCCAAATTTCTAATGGAGGACCTTGTTTCATTCATGAAAATCAAAGTGGCCTTAGATAGATCAGAGACTAAATTTGCTAAGCTAGAATGATTCTGCTCAAAATTCTCTGTCTATTGCTGAGTGGATGATGGAAAAGGTTTACTATTGTTAAACCTGTTTCTTCCACCATTATTAAAGCCTTGTTGAGGCTTTTGTTGATCCTTCCATGAGAAATTTGGATGATTTCTCCATGAGGGGTTATAGGTGTTCCCATAGGGTTCACCCATGTAATTCACCTCTGCTCTTGCAGGGTTCTCAGGATCATAAGCCTCTTCTTCAGAAGATGCCTCTTGAGTACTATTGGATGCATTTTGCATTCCATTCAGACTCTGAGAAATCATATTGACTTGCTGAGTCAATATTTTGTTCTGAGCCAATATGGCATTCAGAGCATCAATTTCAAGAACTCCCTTCTTCTGAGGCGTCCCATTATTCACGGAATTTCTCTCAGAAGTATACATGAACTGGTTATTAGCAACCATGTCAATGAGTTCCTGAGCTTCTGCAGGCGTTTTCTTTAGGTGAATGGATCCACCTGCAGAAGTGTCCAATGACATCTTAGCTAATTCAGATAGACCATCATAGAATATATCCAGGATAGTCCATTTTGAAAGCATGTCAGAAGGACACTTTTTGGTCAGTTGCTTATATCTCTCCCAAGCTTCATAGAGGGTTTTGAAAAATGAAAATTGAAATTAAATTAAATTAAAATTTAAACAATTAGTTAATTAAAATTGAATTTTGAAAAAGGGGGAAGGGATTTTCGAAAATTAGAAAGAGAGAATTAGTTAGGTAGTTTTGAAAAAGATAAGAAACAAACAAAGAGTTAGTTAGTTGATTGAAAAAGATTTGAAAATCAATTTTGAAAAGATAAGAAGTTGGAAAAGATATTTTAAAATCAAATTTTTGAAAAAGATAAAATTTTGAAAAAGATAAGATAAAAAGATATTTTTGAAAAGATATGA
The DNA here is from genome assembly GCF_000816755.2 of Arachis ipaensis. Classification (NCBI taxonomy): domain Eukaryota; kingdom Viridiplantae; phylum Streptophyta; class Magnoliopsida; order Fabales; family Fabaceae; genus Arachis; species Arachis ipaensis. Next base: position 2,461,010 of record NC_029794.2, on the reverse strand, counting down.
TTGAAATTAATTTTGAAAAAGATTTGATTTTTAAAATCTCAATTAATGACTTGATTCACAAGAAATCACAAGATATGATTCTAGAACTTAAAGTTTGAATCTTTCTTAACAAGCAAGTAACAAACTTGAAATTTTTGAATCAAAACATTAATTGATGATGATATTTTCGAAAATTATGTAATGAAATTAAGAAAAAGATTTTTGAAAAACATATGATGAATTTCCGGAAATTGCACAAATTTTAAAAACATGCAAGTGACACCAAACTTAAAATTTGACTCAAGACTCAAACAAAAAAAAACACAAAAATATTTTTTTATTTTTATGATTTTGTAAATTTTTTTTTTTGAAAACAAGAAGTAAAAGAAAATAAAATTACCTAATCTGAGCAACAAGATGAACCGTCAATTGTCCATACTCGAACAATCCCCGGCAACGGCGCCAAAAACTTGGTACGCGAAATTGTGATCTCTGGTAATGGCTCCAAAAACTTGGTGCTCTAATTTTAATTCATAATTTGTCACAACTCTGTGTAGCTGACCAGCAAGTGTACTGGGTCATCCAAGTAATAAACCTACGTGAGTAAGGGTCGATCCCACGGAGATTGTTGGTATGAAGCAAGCTATGGTCATCTTGTAACTCTCAGTCAGGCAGATTCAAATGTGATTGGATTAGATAATTAGATAATTTAGAAGATAAATAAAATAGGATAGAAATACTTATGTAAATCATTGGTGAGAATTTCAGATAAGCATATAGAGATGCTTTCGTTCCTCTGAACCTCTGCTTTCCTGCTGTCTTTATCCAATCAATCCTACTCCTTTCCATGGCAAGCTTTATGCAAGGGCATCACCGTTGTCAATGGCTACATCCCCTCCTCTTGTGAAAAAGGCCCAAATGCTCTGTCACGGCACCGCTAATCATCTGAGGTTCTCGATCATACTGGAATAGGATTCACCCTCCTTTTGCGTCTGTCACTACGCCCAGCACTCGCGAGTTTGAAGTTCGTCACAGCCATCCCTTCTCGGATCCTACTCGGAATACCACAGACAAGGTTTAGACTTTCCAGATCTCAGGAACGGCCATCCATGGGTTCTAACTTATACCATGAAGGTCCTAATATCTCGAACTCGGTCCCCTGTATTAGAAATCTAAGAGATACTCATTCAATCTGAGGTAGAACGGGAGTGGTTGTCAAGCACGCGTTCGTACGGAATGATGATGATTGTCACGTTCATCACATTCATGTTGAGGCGCGAAAGAATATCTTAGAAGCGGAATAAGTTGAATTGAATAGAAAAACAGTAGTACTTTGCATTAATCCATGAAGAACAGCAGAGCTCCACACCTTAATCTATAGAGTGTAGAAACTCTACCGTTGAAAATACATAAGTGATGAAGGTTTAGGCATGGCCGAGAGGCCAGCCCCCATAAACGTGATCCAAGGATCAAGAGATAATCCAAAGATGTAAATACAATAGTAAAAAGTTCTATTTATACTAAACTAGTTACTAGGGTTTACAGAAGTAAGTAAATGACGTAAAAATCTACTTCCGGGGCCCACTTGGTGTGTGTTTGGGCTGAGCTTGGAGCATTCACATACAGAGGCTTCTTTTGGAGTTGAACGCCAAAGTGTAACATGTTTTTGGCGTTCAACTCTGGTTCGTGACGTGTTTTTGGCGTTTAACTCCAGAATACAGCGTAGAACTGGCGTTGAGCGCCAGTTTGCGTCATCTAATATCGAACAAAGTATTGACTATTATATTTTGCTGAAAAGCTCTGGATGTCTACTTTCCAACGCCGTTGAAAGTGCGCCATTTAGAGTTCTGTAGCTCCAGAAAATCAATTTCGAGTGCAGGGAGGTCAGAATCCAACAGCATCAGCAGTCCTTTGTCAGCCTTTTATCAGAGTTTTGCTCAGGTCCCTCAATTTCAGCCAGAAATTATCTTAAATCACAGAAAAACACACAAACTCATAGTAAAGTCCAGAAATATAGGGAACCCGTGACAGGTGGTAAACTCCAATTTTTGGGGAGGTACTGTTGAAAATTTTTTTTTTCCAAGAATTTGAAAGAGGGTTGGTTATGGTTTTGAAGATGATTTTTGATATGAGTAACTCTAACAAAAGAGATGTGTCTCGAATGCTTTTATAGATTATTAAAAGAAAGCGGATTCTCATGATTTTGTTAAATTGTTATTTCAAACTCATTTGATTTCTAGTAATGAAAGGGGTTTTTGATTGACAAGTCAGAGACTTCATAACAGCAAGTCATGTAGAACTTCAAGGGTTTGAGAATAAGAAAGTAAGTTTAGAGGTTACGCTTGGAGTTGAACTGTGATTAGAGGAATTAGCTTGGCAGAGAGAGAGGATAGTGATGGAGTATGATTAAGGTGTGGTGATGATCTTTGATTGATTATAGTGATGTGGGATGATGGCTATGATTAACGATGATGGCAATCTTATTGATGACATGATTTGAGATTTAACAGGGTGTGAGTTGATGAGACGATAAAAGTAAGGAACGAGGCTGTTGGTTGGCGTTGAACGAATGAACGAGACCCTCAGAGATAGAGAAATCAGAGCGCGGCAACGGAAGCGCGCAGAGTAAAAGGACCTTGGAACTGTTATGCGTTGGATATAAAGGCAGACTATGCTCGCGTACTCGCAGTGATGGATGGAATTTTCGAGGGCGAAAATTTCTGTTAGGGGGGTAGAATGTAATACCCGGTCTAACAGAAATTAATTAAATAGTAAATTAAATAGGAGCGAATATGGTTGAAAGATTTGGCAATTGGAATTTGATCATTTAAATATGATATTTGGATTCAGTGAATTTTTCTGAGTCGGAAAACATAGTTTTCTGCGTAAAAACGCGCAGTGGAATTTTGACCGGCAGTACCGGCTGAGATCTGTCTGGTACTGTAGTTGAGAAAATTGATTATAAGTAAATAAGGTTAAGAAAGGAGGAATTTTAATTAGGGAAGGTAGAAATATTTAAAATGCGATTTGGAGCGCTAATCTTAAAGGTTTTGGCCCAAAATTGGGCTAACAGACAAAAATAAGTGAACGGAGCCTAAGTGGGCCCAAGACCCAATATATATAAACATTAGTTATGAGCATTTCAGCTCATTCTACCTTAAAAGGAAGGGTTGGGGCGCTGAATTGAGGAGAGAGGAGGGAAGAGAGAAAACCTAACTCTCTTTGATCTTCAAACCACCATAACTTGAGCTACGGAGCTCCGATTGAGGAGCCGTTTGCGGCCACGCGTCGCTCTTTTCATCCTCTAAAATTCTATCTAAGTTTTGTGGTGAGTAATCCACTGTCCTCTGCCCAGTTTTCATTTTCCTCTTCAAATTCGAATTTGGTTTGGGTTTTGAGGAAACCTTATGATTTTGGTTGTTTAGGAGTGCTCTAGTATGAGCCATGGGTGATATTTATCACAAACTTTAGTGGTTTAAGGTAAGAAACCCTCCAACCCTTGTGATTTATCATATTTATGAGCCCTAGGTTGATGTATGTATGTGATATTGGTTATGTTAGTGTACTTGGTGATTTTGATACACAATTGGGAGGTTGATGTTGCTTGTGGAGCTTTGGTGAGGCTTGGAGCTAAGGGTTGGTGGAGACTTCCATAGAAGGGGCTCAATTGGTTTGGCTACAAGAGGTACGGTTTAAGTTTCATTTAAGTACCGTGTGGTGTGATGAGAATTCCTAGGCTAGATGCCCCTAGGATTAAGTTTGGATTGTGTAAATGGTTGGTGCTAATATGCATAGTTGGTATGTAATGTGAATTAATGATTGGGTTGAGAATGGTGTGGCTTTGTATGCTTGGTGTATTGAGAATTGTATGTATTGGGTAATGAGTATTGATTTGTGATTTATGCTTGTAAATTATGAATTGGGCCGGAGGCCGTGAATTTTGGGCCGGAGGCCGGAAAGAGGTAAGGAAGGTAAGTTGATGTGTGCATTGTATGATGACACAAGTGATTGGATGAATTTCAGATAATGAATATATGAATAATTGGGTTGGTTATTGAATAATAAGGTTTGAGGAGTTGAAGTGTGGAATTTGGTAATTTTGGGTGAAATTATGTAGATGAGGTATGTTTAGTTTTGGTTGAGATATATTATGTGGTCATATATGTGATTATGATTAATGATGCCTTGATGGTATGATGATGCATGAGAGATATGTATGTTGTGATATATGCTTGAGGAATGATTAAGGTTGATTAGTGGGTGAAACCACGTGATAGTGAGTATGATATTGATTATATATAATGATGATTGATTGAAAATAGTATTGTTGGAAATTAGGATGAGGAAGGATGTATGACATGTTAATGTGTTTGCAATTTAGCCATTTGTTTGAAATGGGTAAAAACGGTTATATGGCGGTTTTGTGAATTGTGGTAAAGTGTTAATGTATGAGTTGAGGAGGCTTGATGTTGGTTTTGGTATATTTTAATTGATTTCAAAAGGGGTTGAAATTGGCATGCTTTGGTTGATTTTGAAAAGGGTTGAAAATGGCTTGTTTTGAAAATGGCACTTTGTGGTCTTGTGTGAAAACATAGTTTTTAGGCATACTTTGACGGGACATAACTTGGACTGCAGATTTTTGTTTTGTGCCAAACTTGTTTAGAAGTGAAATTGGATCCGGGATGTCCATGCCGTTTGAAGAACGGGCAAAAAACGATTTAAAATGAGAAAGTTATGTCCGTCGGAAGATTGGGGGTTGAATTTGTGAATTCTGCAGCTTTTAACTTAGAAAATTTTTACTAGAATGACCCTCCACGCGTAGGCGCACTTGGCGCGTACGCGTCGTTCTTCAAGAAGGCACCATCCACGCGTGCGCGTCGATGCGTTGCACCCAATGCCCATCCATTTTCTCGAGAGTTGTGCCAGAGTTGTGCCAGTTTTGTGCCTGGGGCGAATGCACCCACGCGTACGCATGGCTGATGCGTACGCGTCATCTGGCTGTGTTTCAATCCGCGCGTCCACGTGTATGACGCATACGCGTCGATGAGCTTTGTGGCCATCCACGCGTGTGCGTGGAGGACGCGTACGCATGGCCCTGTTTTCATGCCAAAGTTAATTTTTGAGTTTTAAAAGCCAAACCTCATACTTCTAAGCCTCTGATCTCACCCCTTATGTATTAAATCATTACGATATGCCTAGCAATGAGAAAGGAGCTAGGGGATGTGGTAACTTGTGAATGAAGCAAGGGGAAAAGTTATGATCAACGATCATCAAAGATAATTATATGAGATATGGAGGATGACGGTGGAAGTACCGTGTATGCCATAAGACGAAGGGCTATATTTATTGATAAATGGCTGGTTCTTGATTGAACCATGAGCCGGGTGGCTGTGTTATTGCCGAATACAGCGGAGCCATGTTGATAAATTGGCTAGTTCTGGATTGAACTGTGAGCCGGATGGCTGAGTTATTGCCGGGTTACGGCAAAGCCATTATGGATTATGGCTGAGTATAAATGCATATATGATAAATGAACGAATATGATAAATGAATAATGATGGAAAATGTTGAATGTAAGTATGCTTGTGTTTTCTCTCTGGTTGTAAGGGTGACAGGGCACCGATACCCTCTAATGGCGACAGGGCGTAGATACCCTCTAATGGCGACAGGGCGCAGATACCCTCTAATGGTGACAGGGCGCAGATACCCTCTAATGGTGACATGGCACATATTCCCTCTAATGATATTATTGCGCAACAGAGAGATTGTGCCCGGGTTAGCTACCGGACATGTCGGGTTGGCTTGATAACCAACAGATGATATCATCAGCCATAGGGCAGGCACTCATCATTTGCATATGTTTGAATTGTTTGGGTTTGCCTATTTGTTTTGGATTTCTAGATTATATATGCTATGTTACCTGATTATGTGCTACTTGTTCTACTTGCACCTTAATTGTGTATTACTTGCCTGTATTGCTTGTGTTTTTACAATTGAGAGACCCATCATGTTGGTATCGGTAGAGGTTGAGGGTTGTTCTTGATGAGATGAATTGATGATGCGATTGCATGATGATGATGACCATTGGATGAGATGATTTGAGCTCCCTGGGTAGACGCAGTGATGTTATTTCACTAGCTCCATGTGAGGGTATGATGTATTGATATAGAATTGCTGAGACAGGACAACTGATGATGGTTTTGTTTATGATTCTGAATCCGATACGTGGGAGAGTCAGCGAGTTGGGAATCATATGAGATATGAACTAGATTTAGTATCCCCTTACGACAGTTGCCTATTCATGGATTAGTGATAATCTAGGTTGGATACTTGGTGAAAAGGAGTTTAGGATGCTTAATGAGTTTTTATTGCAGTGCATTGTATTTATTTGGCACTTTTACCGTACTGGGAACCCATGGGCCCGGGGTTCTCATTCCGTATATATCTCTTGTTTTTCAGATACAGGTCCAGGTGCTCAGAAGTGAGTTGTGGGTCGTCTGAGAGACGGCGAAGATCTTTATTTTCTCTACTTTGTGTTTTGCTTAGAATCTCTCCACCTTTGTTTCGAAAAGATTATATTATGTATTGAACTCTTTTAAACTAACCTATAAAGGCTCTCGTGTTTCCTTTGGGAGAGATTAGGATATACTGTTGTCAACTACTTTCATACTGTACCCTAGCCGGCCTAAACTTTACGGGTCGCGACTATTGTCTATTTACTTATGTTATATATATATCTATCTGTTTTCTATCTCTTAATCTCCTTTATTTCTTGTTCGTATATCACTTTCGGCTTCACTGTTTATCTTTTTGTTGTCAAAACGTGAGTGGTACGTCTTCGCAATTTTATTTCTACTCTTTTCAGGCTTCTCGATTAATATTCCTTTCGAAATTACCTATATCTATATATTAAAAATCCACCTGAGTGTCGTACCACTGTAGTATCATTGACTTATGACTCGAGCATAAGGATTTGCATATTAGGGTGTTACAGATCTGCAAGAATTCAGTTAGGAACTGAAAAGGATCTTCTGATGGAAGTCCATGAAACTTGCAGTTCTGTTGCATTAGAGAAACTAATTGAGGTTTAAGCTCAAAATTGTTTGCTCCAATGGCAGGGATTGAGATGCTTCTTCCATTTAAATTGGAATTTGGTGCAGTAAAGTCACCAAGCATCTTCCTTCTTTTTTGAAATTTTCTGTCAGATTTTCTCCAGAGAGTTGTGCTTTAGCTTCCCTTAGCTTCCTCTTCAGAGTTCTTTCAGGTTCAGGATCGGCTTCAACAAGAATGTTCTTATCATTGTTCCTGCTCATATGAAAAAGAAGAGAACACAAAAGAAAATATGGAATCCTCTATGTCACAGTATAGAGATTCCTTATGCAAGTATAAGAAGAGAAGAATATAAGAAGGAGAAGAGAAAAACTCGAACACAGAGAGGAAGATGGTGTTCGAATTTTTTTGGGTGGAAGAGAAGTGTTAGTAGATGAATAAATAAATAGAAGGAGATGGGAAAGAGAAGAATTCAAAAATTAATTAAAATAAAAATACACTTTAAAGTTAAAATTCGAAAATTGAAAATTGAAATTAAATTAAATTAAAATTTAAAACAATTAGTTAATTAAAATTGAATTTTGAAAAAGAGGGAAGGGATTTTCGAAAATTAGAAAGAGAAAATTAGTTAGGTAGTTTTGAAAAAGATAAGAATCAAACAAAAAGATAAGATAAATTTAAAAAGATTTGAAAATCAATTTTGAAAAGATAAGAAGTTAGAAAAGATTTTGAAATTGAATTTGAAAAAGATGTGATTGAAATTTATTTTGAACAAGATTTGAAAAAGAAATTAAAAAGATTTGATTTTTGAAAATTAAAGTTGATTACTTGACTAACAAGAAACAAAAGATATGATTTTGAAATTTAAATATTGGACCTTTCTTACTAGGCAAGTAACAAACTTAAAAATTTTTGAATCAATCACATTAATTGTTAGCATTAATTTTGAAAATATGAAATAAAGATAAGAAAAAGATTTTGAAAATAAATTTTGAAATTTTTGAAATTATGAAAGAAAAAATGAAAAAGATTTGATTTTTGAAAAAGATTTGAACAAGATAGAAATTTTTTTAAATTGAAAATTTGATTTGACTCATAAGAAACTAGATTTTAAAATTTTTTGAAAAAGTCAACTCAAATTTTCGAAAATTATGAGATAAAAAAGGAAAGCTATTTTTTTGATTTTTGAATTTTTAATGAGGAAAGAGAAAAACACAAATTGACTCAAAACATAAAAATTATGAATCAAAACAAGAAAATTATGTAAGAACACTATGAATGTCAAGATGAACATCAAGAACACTTTGAATGTCAAGATGAACATCAAGAATATGTTTAGACACCAAACTTAGAGATTTTCCATGTTTAGACACTATGAATGCAAAAATGCATATGAAAAACAACAAAAGACACAAAACAAGAAAATATGAAGATCAAACAAGAAGACTGGCCAAGAACAACTTGAAGATCATGAAGAACACATACATGAATTTTCGAAAATTCTTGGAAAAATAGAAATATGCAAGACACCAAACTTAAAAATTGACACTAGACTCAAACAAGAAACATCAAATTATTTTTGATTTTATGATTTTATAATTTTTTTGGATTTTCGAAAATAAATTTTGGAAAAACGAAAAAGGAAAAAGAAAATTTTCAACTCGTTGGGAGACGACCTGGGAATTCTACTCCCAGTATTTTATTCTTAAATTGTGACAACTCTTTCTAAATTGATAAGCAAAATTTTTGTCGGTTAAGAACTGTACTTGCAACGTTATTTCTATTATAAATTCTTAGTCGGCACTTTTCCGCCCGTCACACAGCCCTCACTCTGACCTTGTCATTCTTAGAGAACCTTATATTCCTACCCGATTGTATAGTATAATCTCTAGTGGCAGCCATAAAATGTTGTTTGGATTTGAAAACCATGCTTACCTCAAACTTCAGATCACCAAATTTGGCCTTGTCATTATAATGTGGATACACAGCTGGCCCTTCGTCTTCAGAGTCTAACTCCTGAGCAGAATCTTTTGACTTTCATTCATCTCCATCTGATGATTCTTCATATAATAAATCCTCATCTGAATATGAAATTACATCAATTCACCACAAAATTTTAATACAAAAAAAATAACTCACACAGATCTATTAAACAAGTAACTTCAATAACTCATACACAATTAATTAAACAATACCTCCATCAGAGCATTCATCGGATTCGATATCCTCATAGCTGGAGTCATCAGTGTCAATAGCTTTGTCCCTTGTTCTGTCAGTAGCAGGCCTATGCTTCTCTCTATGATCTACTTTCTTGGCCCTAGAAGACTGTCCTACATCAACTCCACTGTCACTGTCACTACTGTATATAGAATCTTCTTCAACTTTTGGAGGTTTGTACAAATGGTCTTCAGCACTCTCATATGAATAATGAGAGTCACTATCATTATCAACTGAAGTTGCCTTAACTTGCCTTCCATATCTTGTATTGGTTGTAGGTTTCACCTTCTTGTTGATCTTGTCGGCTGCTGTAGTCTTGGCAGAAACTTTAGCAGCCTGGGGTTTAGTCCAAGGTTTGGGCTGCTGGATGGGCTTTTCCATTGGCTTAGTTTGCGCTGAGGAGTGGGCTTAGGTGCGGGCTGAGGAGTGGGCTTAGGTGTGGGCTGAGGAGTGGCCTTAGGAGTGGGCTGAGGAGAGGGTAACTTGGTGGGCTGAGGTTTGGCTCTTTTTTGGCTAAGGTGATTTTTTGGTTGTCTTACAATAAGGTTGAGACATTGCATCATTGTGGTCCTTGTTCAGTTTCTCTGCGAGTTCAGGGATGGTTGGCAACTGTAGTACATCATCACCATCCTCGCTCATGCAGTCAACCACGTGTGGCTTAGACACCACATGCTTAAAATAGATATTTATGAGGTGATGATTTCTCTTGCAATCCCTAACCAATGCCAACAGATCAGCGTCATTTTCTAGCCTCCTCAAGCCATTATCCAGAAGTGTTCCAGGAAATTTCCACAAGTAATTGTTCATCTCAGCATATCCCAGCTCCTTATAGTATCCCTTCACAAAGAAAACGTCTAGAGTGTCTGCTTCTACACCCATTAATACTTCAGTATTATCTGGTTCATAACATAGATATCCTGATTTATCTATTTTGAACTTCCCACCATGGTGAAATACAAAGGTCATAGGGGGACCTTCCATCTGAAACCAAACCATCAACACACACAACTATTGGAAATTTTTTTCATAAACAGGCAAAGCAGATTCAACATCAACTACCAAAATGAAAATAAAACACACACATGCAGCTATACAGAGCACAAATATTGTTCTCAAGACTCGAAAAACAAGGTCATTCATGGATCACCACCAAAGCCCTAAGCCTGAACACATTCTCCTAAACCCTAACATTGCAAACAGACTCAGTGGCGGAGCTTGAACCAAAATTTTGGGGGGCCGAAAATTTAACATAAAAATTTAATAATAATATTTATATCAAAATAAAATTTATAAATATAATTATTCTTTAAGTTTGTTACTAATAAGATAATAAATAAATAATTCTACAGATAAAAAATATAAAATAGTTTATAATGGTACTCTTTGAATTTTTAATGACTTAAAATCTTCAATAATTGAGTCAGAACTAAACTTTTCAGCAATTTCTTTCTCAATGTAAATAACCAAACTATCCGCAAGAAAGTCGTCCTCCATCTTGTTTCTTAACCTTGTCTTTATTATTTTCATTGCTGAAAATGATCGCTCTGTAGTAGCTGTAGAAATTGGAAGAGTTAATATCAGACGAATCAATCTATCAATCAAGTAATACACTTTTGACTTTTTTGTTTCTGCTAAACATCTACACAGTTCATGAATAGTTGACAAATTCTTCATTTCTGGATGCTGACGAACATCAAGAATAAAATGCTGAAGCTGAAAAGGAAAATTAATCTTCTCTTGTTCAGTAAAGTCTTCGGGATAGTAGCTATCAACAAGAGTAGAAATCTTAGTAATGTCAAAATTTTTGTAAGCATCCTTAGGCATGAGAGTAGAGCTCAGACTTAGTAGATCCATTGCTTGATCATTAAATCTGTTATTTAACTCTTGTAATTGCTTATCAATTGTGACTAAAAATATCTCCACTCTAAAATAATGTTCAACTCTAATATGATCTTTTTGGTGACGCGAGCGTCCTTGCCTTGCAACATAAGAAGCAGTTAAATCAGGAATTAGAATATCATGTTGCTCACAAAATGATTTCACATTTTTTAATAATTCCTCCCATCTGTCATCTCTCATGCTTTGGATAAGTGTTTTTGTAGAATGAACTAGTTGCACAGCATTAACTATGTCTTGAGACTGCTTTTGTAAAGCTTGACAAAGAATATCAGTTATTCCCATCATATCTTTCATCAAATGCAAGATCAATACAAACTCAAATGAGGTCAGGGTATTATAAGCACTATCTGCATCACCACACTGAGAATAAGTTAATCCATCAACAATAATCTTTTGTCAAATAGTCAACGTTGTACCATACATATTTATCAAACTGCAAACAGAAGAGAAATGAGAACTCCATCGAGTATCACCTGCTCGTTTCAAAGTACCAATTTGATTTGCCCCTTTACCAGTTTCAAGTTCATCAATCTCTAATAAATGGACAATTTCATCTGTCTTGGCAGCATGTAACTCATCATGTCGCTTACTAGAAGAATAAATGATATTGACGATGAAAGTCAATTTTGAAAAAAACTTATGCACAGGAATAACTTCTCTTGATGCAGCAACTAATGCAAGTTGTAATCGGTGAGCAAAACAGTGGATATAGTAAGAATAAGGGGCCGTTTTCCAGGGTCTCGTTCCAAAGAATTAAGGTCAAACTCATCAGATGCAACTCTTTGAACTTTTGAAGGTTGTATCTCACTTTCTTCGTGATTCATTATAGTAGAAGAACTATCTACAGGTGTTGATATTGTAGAAGTTATATGTTCCCCTTCTTGAATATTAGCCTTCCTCTTAAAAAATGCATCAATTCTTTGATTTTTCATCATTATTTTGTATAAAAATTTGAATATATATTCTGTAAAATATGTAAAAAAAAGTTAGAAGGATAAATATTAAAATTTATAATATTTATTGAATTTTTTTTTATGAATTTATCAAAATACAATAATATCAATACTTATTAAATATTATAATATTTTTATCATATAAAAAATTAAATTAAATAAATAGTAAAATATAAAATAATATTAAATTAAATAAATAAAAAATACCTAATTTTTTATATTTGAACTCAAAGGTAAAGAGAGTGTTGCTTGTTGAATAGAGAAGCAAAGCAAGGCAGTAGCGTGTTTCACTATTTTGAGAAGCAAAGGCAGTGTGTTTCACTATTTTGAGAAGCAAAGGCAGTAGTAGTAGCAGTAGCGTGTTTTGAGAAGCAAAGGTTATCTTTTATGTTTTTATAGTTATCTTTTTTTATTTGATTTGATTATTAGATATCTTTTATTTTTAGATGATCTTTTTTTATTTGATTTAATTATTAGATGATTTTTGTTATTCTTATTTTTTTTTTGTAAGATAATTTTTTTGATTTGATTTGATTTTATCTTTTAATTTTGATGTGTTGTGAAGTTAATAAAGGCCCACTCATTAAAAATTATTATACAATAAATGTATGAGATGGGAATTAAACTTGGATACTTCAAATTATAGTAAACCATTTAAACCAATTGAACTATTTTTCATTTTTGATGAAGTATTACTAATTTTTTTATAAAAAGATTGGGGGGGCCATGGCCCCCCCTGTCTGAGTGAAGCTCCGCCACTGCAAACAGTAACAATAGATTTCCAATGATCATACACGTACATTCATCACGAGATAAAACCACAATCAATCTCAGAAAATAACAAAAGAAAGGTAACCTACCTCTCACGCAAGGCGATGGAGTGCCCGTTTTGGTAGACCAAGGTTGTCGTAAACCGGTCACCTGCAACTCCAACATAATGACGTCGTCGGTCTAGCCTAATAGTCGCCGTTCAATGCTTCGTCTTTCTGGAGGTAAGAACCGATGACGAAGGGATTATAGAGGTTTTTTGTTTTCAGAAGAAGGATGTAACTAAAGAGAGATGTATCAAAATAGGGATGGAAACTGAAGCGTTGTAAGGGCGAGCAACCAAAACGACGCCGTTTAGGGTTTGGCTGACGTGTCGCACTAACGGCCAGGTCAACAGATGTTCATGCGGAACAGTAACAATAGATTTCCAATGATCATACACGTACATTCATCACGAGATAAAACCACAATCAATCTCAGAAAATAACAAAAGAAAGGTAACCTACCTCTCACGCAAGGTGATGGAGTGCCCGTTTTGGTAGACCAAGGTTGTCGTAAACCGGTCACCTGCAACTCCAACATAATGACGTCGTCGGTCTAGCCTAATAGTCGCCATTCAATGATTCGTCTTTCTGGAGGTAAGAACCGATGACGAAGGGATTACAGAGGTTTTTTGTTTTCAGAAGAAGGATGTAACTAAAGAGAGATGTATCGAAATAGGGATGGAAACTAAAGCGTTGTAAGGGCAAGCAACCAAAACGACGCCGTTTAGGGTTTGGCTGACGTGTCGCACTAACGGCCAGGTCAACAGATGTTCATGCGGAACAGTAACAATAGATTTCCAATGATCATACACGTACATTCATCACGAGATAAAACCACAATCAATCTCAGAAAATAACAAAAGAAAGGTAACCTACCTCTCACGCAAGGCCATGGCATGCCCGTTTTGGTAGACCAAGGTTGTCATAAACCGGTCACCTGCAACTCCAACATAATGACGTTGTCGGTCTAGCCTAATAGTCGCCGTTCAATGCTTCGTCTTTCTGGAGGTAAGAACCGATGACGAAGGGATTACAGAAGTTTTTTGTTTTCAGAAGAAGGATGTAACTAAAGAGAGATGTATCGAAATAGGGATGGAAACTGAAGCGTTGTAAGGGCGAGCAACCAAAACGACGCCGTTTAGGGTTTGGCTGACGTGTCGCACTAACGGCCAGGTCAACAGATGTTCATGCCGCTACTCAAACAATTGACGGAAGGACTAATGTTACTAATTTTAAATTTTTTGGGTACATTCTTGATTAATTTATTCTTTTGGGGACCAATTTGGAGATCGGGCTATCTTTCGGGGACCAATTTCGCTATTTACTCTAAAAATTTATGCACTAGACCCAAAAAAAATATATTAGAATCTTAGAAAAAATAATATTAAATATATACATTAATCTCAAATAGTATTTTAATTTTTATTCTAAAAGGGTATTTTAATTTTTTTAAAGACTAATTTTAATTTAATATTAAATTAATATTTTTAATGTAATAAAAGAATTTCAAATAATCCATCCATTAAAGATTTTAAATTAATCATGTTATTTGTAACACTCCAATTACCATAAGCCTTGCCTCTAGCCGTAAAGCAAAGGTTAATCAAAGATTACGACAATCCTAAGGCTTTTACATATTTATATATAGAAGGAAATAATATATTCTAGAAGCCTGATGAAGGATTAAGCTCAAAAACGGAATTACAGAAGCGCGAAACGTTCACACGAAACTAAAGCACAAAACTCAAGGTTTAGATGAAAGATAAAACATATATATAGATACAATATCATTATAATCATAGAGAAGTAGCCACAGCTTGCGGAGTTTAAGCCGACTAATTACAAATAGAAAGATATAGAGGTTTAGAATTTAAAATAGCTTATACAACCTATCTCTTAAATAAGCCTCTAAGGCCATAAAGTTGAATACACAAAAGGTGAGAGAATACTATGACGAAAGTAAAACAGAATTAAACAAGGAACGAACCATACTCCGCTCTGTCACCATATCCACAATCTCACTGAAGTAGATTACGACCTGCATCTGAAAAACAACAACAAAGTATGGAATGAGAACCAGAGGTTCTTAGTATGGTAACAGTACCCAATGATGTAAGATGTAAGGCTCCGGGACGCCGAAGGCAATCCTAGAACTTCACATCACATACAGGTGAGCTTAGGACAATTATAAATAAATATATACAGGACTTAAACCATAAACCATAAGCCGGGTTATCTTACTTAGGGGATTTCTAACTAAACTAGTCACACCGCTGTATCCCACAGCCCTCGCCAACCTAACCTCTGTGCGATCCCATCGCCACCGCGTACCTAACCTCCTAAGCACCAGACAATCACAATTAATGCAAACAAGTAAAACACAAATATTAGTCATATAAAACAAGTAGTTCAAGAAGCAGATAGGCATGTTATTCAATTAGGCAAGCCATTACAAGTAAACACAGCATACAAACAGATAGAAAATGCATATGATGAATGCCCGCCCTACTGGCTGTGATATCACATTGTCGGTTCAACTGCCTACCTGACACATCTCCATGGAGACGTCGCCCTTCGGATTTCTCATATGGGAACCCCCGAGATATAGTGCCCGGATCACTGTCCAGGTACCGGCGCTTGCACGCCCTATAGATCCGAAGGGATCCGAGCGGAATCTATTGCCACCGACCTCACATCTAAGCGCAAGCGGGACAAACCACCGCCCTTACGCCGCCGCCGCTACCTCAAACAGGCAGGATCCAACCTTAGCCCCTTTCCGGGTGCATAGCGTCTCATAATCTCATAAAATCATTATTTCAGTGGTTTTTAAAAAGCATTTTACAGTATACCGAGATCCATCACCTCAATCCGAGTCCCCGACTCATCTCAACCACTATCCATTCATAACTCAGTTTCTAAATATCAAAAGTTCATCATTCCTCGTCTCATATACCAATAATAATTCACCTAACGTCAAACCATTCTCAGCTCACCAGAAACCTAGTCCTCCATTTTCTGATCTGTCATAAAATCATGTACTAGAACCTTTAAGTTATACCCCATGTTCTAATACTAAAACTAGACCCAAAAGTCTTAAAATGGTGTTAAAGAAACTTACAAACGTGTTGGGAAGGTAAAATAGTTGAAAAACAAGTAAAATTTGAGAAACAGGACGTGTGCGGCCGCACATATGTGTGTACGTGCGCACGCCCAAGGAATTTTAAAAGGTCGTACGCACAGGTGGAAAAACTTTCAAAATCTGTTCACTTGCACAACCTGTGCCAGCGCCCCCAACAGACTGACCTTCCCGACGTGTGCGTCCGCACAGGTTGAAGTTTTCCCTAAGATATGTGCGCGCACAAGCTGTGCTAGCACTGCGAACAGAACGCACTTCTCTACCTGTGCATGCGCAGAGGTGTGTGTGCGTCCGTACAGGTTGAAATTCATTCAAGGTGTGTGATAAACCACTATTTCATGGTTTATCTTGTGCTCAATTGAGTGGTTTTTATCTACTCTTTACCCACTTATTCATACTATTTGCATGGTTTTATATTTGCCTTCCTAATTATGTGCTTTAATTGAAAACATGCTTCTTTGATCTTATATTTGCTTATTATTAATCCTCTCTTATTACCATTAGATTCCTTGATATGTGTGTTAAGTGTTTTCAGATATTATAAGGCAGGAATGGCTTGGAGGATAGGGAAGAAAGCATGCAAAAGTGGAAGGAATGCAAGAAGTTGGAGAAATTGCTAAGCTGTCCAGCCTGACCTCTCTGCACTCAAACGGCAATAACTTTAGCTACAGAGGTCCAAATGACACGGTTCTAGTTGCGTTGGAAAGCTAACATCTGGGGCTTCGATTTGATATATAATATGTGACTGCGTGCTCCATGCGGCCGCGTCGCAAGTGACGGAAATCAGCGCAAATGAATTCGCAAGCAGCGAATTCTGGGCTATTTTTGACCCAGTTCTCGGCCCAGAAAACATAGATTAGAGGCTATAAAGTGGAGGAATGCATCCATTCATAAGGAGGCTCTCATATTCACAATTTTAGGAGTAGATGTAGTTTTTAGAGAGAGAGGTTCTCTCCTCTCTCTTAGGATTAGGATTTAGGACTTCTCTTAGTTTTAGGAGTGACTCTCGATCCAGGTTCAATGTTACTTTGATTTATGTTTTTCTTCCATTTGAGATACTCTAATGCTTTTATTTTATTACTTTAATTATTATTTATCTTTCTTTTATTTATGTTACTGTTGCTCCCATCTGAAGGCATTTTTATTCCAGTAGATTTACTTTTTCCCTTTTGGTTTTAGTTAAGAAATCAGTAACTCAGGAGTTATCCAACTCAACAGCATAATTGTTAATTATTATCTTGCCAATTGAATTGAACTTCAATAATCCCAACCTTTTCTTAGGAATTAACTAGGATTTGAAGATCAACTAATTATTCACTTGACCTTCCTCTGCTTTAAGTAAGGGTTAACTAAGTGAAATTAAGATTCAATTCTCATTATCATTGATAAGGATAACTTGATCTGGACTTCCAATTTCTAATACCTTGCCAAGAGATTTTATTGTTATTATTTTAGTTTACTTGTCATTCAATATATTCCCTCCTTACCTCCTAAACCCCAATTTACAATTCATAACCAATAATAAGAACATACCTCCCTGCAATTCCTTGAGAAGACGACCCGAGGGTTAATACTCGGTTATCAATTTAAAAAGGGGTTTGTTACTTGTGACAACCAAAACTTTTGTAAGAAAGGTTGATTGCTTGGTTTAGTAACTATACTTACAACGAGAGTTTCTATAACCTCTAAGCCATCAATCTTCAGTTCTTCAAAATGGCGCCGTTGCCGGGGAATTGCAAACGTGTGCCTTATTATTGGTTATTGTAAATAATTTCTTTTGCTTGTTTATTTGTTTTTATTTTTGCTTTTTCATAAATTAAGAGGTTATTGATTTTTATTTTGTTATTAAAATTTTTTTTTTTCAAAAATTTGTTCATAGTGTTCATCTTGATCTTCAAGTTGTTCTTCGTGTTCATCTTGACCTTCAAGTTGTTCTTAGTTGTTTTCTTCATTTTGATCTAAAAATTTTTAAGTTTAGTGTCATTTTATTGTTTTTTTCTCTTTCCTCATTAAATTCAAAAATTTTTCAAAATTTAAAACTCAAATTTCAAAATTTCAAATCTCAATTTTCAAAATTCAAATTTAAAAATTTAAAATTAAAATCTCAAATTTCAAAATTTAAAAATTTTAAAATTTAAATTTCAAAATTTAAATCTTTTTCAAAAAAAAAATCATATCTTTTTTTAAAATCTTATCTTATCTTATCAAATTTCAATATTTAAATTTCAAATTTTAAAATTCAAATTTCAAAAATTTAAAATTCAAAATTTCAAATTTCAGATTTTAAAATTTAATTTTCAAATTTAAAAATTTAAATTTCAATAACCTTTTAATTTCAAATTGTTTTTATTTTCGTTTTTTAATTTTTATTTGCTATTATGAGTTCTCACCACCATCGCTATGAGTCTGGTTACAATTATGTTGTAGGAAGAAGAAATTACAATGAGAACAGGCATCAAGATTGGAATAATCAAAGATGGGAGGAGCCGCAAGGATTTAATCAACCCTCATGGCAACAACCACCTCCTATGGACTATCAACAACCACCACCATATGCCTATGAACCCTTTCCTCAACATAACTTTGGACCACCACACTCACAAGCCCCTTTCCGCCATTCACCTCCATATGACCCTAACCCTCAACCACCATACCAACCACCTTATGAGCCATATGAACCATATATAGAACCACCCCAATTCCAACCCAATTACTCACAAGAACCACCACTTCAATATTCACCATCTCCATATCCATCAATCCAAGAGCATTATGATCCTATTTATGAAAACCGAGTGCATCAAGAGGCAAAGGATCGTCTCAAGGAAACGGTGGATCGATGTCAGGCAACCATTCATCAATTGGGGCAACTCTTAATGAGTCAATTAGCTTCCCTACGTTCGGACACTCAAGGAACCCCCATGGCTTCATGTGGACAATCTAATGAAGAACGTAGTATGAAGGAGATATAGAAACTCCAGTGAACAGTACGGAGCATGACTTTGTACTGGAACAAGTAAAGGAAGCCGGAATTATTGAAGAAGAAGAAGTGGTTGAAGACTTAGGAGATGCAGAACCTCTGTGGGAAAGTCAAGACATAGAGCCTCCTTCCAAGACGGTTGAAATTGACGCTGAGGAGGGTGTACAACCTCCAAAGCATATCATAGTTGAAGACTTGGAAGAGGTTGATCAAGAGATGGAGATTCAAGAAGAAGAAGCACAACCTCCCATGCCCTTGGAAAGTAATGAAGAGGAGATTGAATTGAAAGAGAGCTACCAAGAGGAAGAGGTTGAAATTGAAGAAGCTTGCACAGAGGTGGTAATTATCAGAGAAGAGCACAAGGGAGTGGAGCTTGCAATTTCATTAAAAACACCTCCCCTTAAGTTGCCATCATCCTTCACAACATTCAAGTGGGTAAAATTCATCTCCCATAGCTTTCTAATCCCACTTGAATATGGGCTACTAGAGACGGATGGTCAACTTAGAGCTCTTTGTGACATTAAGAGTAAGAGGAAGATGGCCGGTGGTAAGAATTGTCCTGCAAGGTTCATCATGGTTGGAAGCTCGAAGTTTAAACGTAAAGGTTGGTATAAATCTCAATTGAATGGGTCTAGGAAGTTGTTTGGATGCTTCAGTGAGAATTCTAAAGCTGAACCACCCGGATGGAATCATAATAATCAACACAAAGACGGGTGTAAAAGCAAGATTTGGGATCCTGGAATCCGCTCTGACATTTGTCACCCCGGGAGCCTAAGAATCTGTTTGAAGCTTCTTAAGGGCTTTACATGCTTAGTTTGGGACCCCGGAGGTTACTGGAATCACAAACACTGGTGGAGATTCCTGGATGAGTTCAAGCATAAGCCACCATAACAGGAAGCTCATCAAATGTCCAACTTAAGGACTTTAACTAAAAGTGCTAGGTGGGAGACAACCCACCATGGTATGATCGTTCCTTTTTCATTTTTATTTAGTTTTATTTGTTTTCGAGTTTTATTTTATTTTATTATATTGAACCTGGAGTTTTGCATCACATTCATATTAACACTGCATTCTGCATCTTTTCAGATTAAAAAAAAAAAGGGTGAGCACGCGACCCGACCGCATTAGCGATGCGTCCGCGTCGCAAGGAGAGGGGAGAAAAATAAAAACGAACAGAGAGTTATGCAGGAGCAGCGCTGGAGGCGTGCCAATGGCACAAATCACCCCACGCGTCCGCGTCACCTGGGAATAATGGCCTCCCACGTGGCCGCGTGACCTGAAATCGACGTAAAAAGGGTGCTTGGCCGAAAGTTGTGCCGGAGTTGGGCTGGACTCGTGCTGGAAGCCCAAGACTCCCACGCGAACGCGTGCCCCACGCGTCCGCATCATATTGAAGATAAGGCCATCCACGCGATTGCATGCCCCACGCGATCGCGTCACCCTGAATTTTGGCAAAAAGAGTTTTGAACAGAGAGTTGTGCGACCGCGAGGCTGCACTCGCGCCACTAGCACAAATCAAGTCACGCGATCGCGTGCCTCACGCGTCCGCGTCACCCAACCTTATCGCACACCACGCGACCGCATCACCCATGCGACCGCGTCGCCTGCACCGCACAACATATCCAGATTAGCCAATTTTCTTATCTCTTCTTCTCTAATCCTTATTTTTCTTATCTTTTCTTATTTCTTTCTTCTTCCTTTCTTATTTTCTCTCACCTCTATTTTATTTTATTTTAATTTATTTACATACTTTCATTCATTGCATTATTTTCATTGGTGTTAGATATTTATTTGGATTATTAGAGGAATTATTTGACAATTATATATATTTATTTTTAAAGGGTTGCTTGCATGTTCAATTTATTATTTTCATTAGATTATTTACCATGCATGCTGTGTGTTTGTGAAAACGCCCGTATGGCATTGTGCACTGCTTTTCAGTATCTTTTATCCTACTACTCTGAATGCTTGCTTTTCATAAACTCTCTTTACTATTGTATTAATTGAATATAATTGTCAATACAAACATGGTAATTTATTACAAGTAATGCTTGGTCTATGCTACTCATGCCCTTTTTCTATTCCCCACGAAGCATCCTACCGTGTTGACATTCTCTTTCTCCTTCCGCTGCGTCACTCTGATTATCGTCATTGAGCATCTGAAATTTTTCCTCAAAACAAATACCGATTTTGTAACATGTTTCCAAAACCTTCAAAACAAGTTTATTCTAAACCAGCTCATTGTTAAAACTTTCTCAAAAGAGTCAAAAAATCAGTTATTCGGAAGTCAAATACTTGAAATCACGTTTTCTTTAAATAAAAACTTTTCAATTTTTAATCCCTTTTGACACGATAAATTTGAAACCAAGTTCACAAATTGATAAAATCCTAGAACTCACTTTTCTTTTTAAACAATATCCTTCAAACCAAGAATTTTCCGACGTAGTTTCAAAACCGAATCATTTAAACTAAAAGTTTCAAACCAAATTTAAAAATCATTATAAACCATAAAACTTTTTCAACATGGTTCAATGCCGTACCAGTTAGAAATCAAAAACCATAATTTAAAAACCACAGAAGTAGCCGTGTGTACCTCCCCTTCCATAACTACAAACCACATTCTAAAGAGCTAAAGCTTCGCATTACTGTGCCTAAAGATCGCACGTGACATTACAACTATTCTCGAGTTTATTCAGAAGGATAAAAGACTTTGAAACAAGAAGGACAAGCAACAAGGATAATTTTCACAAGAGTTTTGAAAGAATTGCTGAATCTACAAGTAAACGAGGATGTACAGAGTATTGGATTAAATTCAGTTTAACAACCCCAAGGATGACTCCCGAATCAGAGATAACTGTTAAGAACACAAAAAGGATAAGCAAGGCAGTATTTTGGAACTAATCAAGCTGAGTTAACAAGTATAAAATTATGGAAGAAGGTTATCTAAGGCTAGTGATGACACTCTCAAGGTTTAAAATTTATGATTAAATTCACATAATACATTTGAATATAAAGAATGAAAAACTGAAAGAAGATCACCTTATGTGCTAAAAGAAAGGTATGTAACTCGCATTTCACAAAAGGGTGTCAGAAACATACACCAAAACTGCAATGTGGTTAAAATAAAACTAAATTGCATTTTGTCTAAATAGTTTCCAAGTAAAAGACAGAATAGGTGAGGTTTAGAAAATGAGAATCAATTGAGTTAAGGCCAAACAATATTGAAAATCCTGAAAGACATTTAGTTACTCAATCAAATAAGGTATACACTAAAATCACGACAAGGTTGTAATAAATCAAAGGTTTGTCCAAGAGTTCACAAAGCTTATATTGTAACAGCCCAGACCACCCGCTAGCACGATATTGTCCGCTTTGGAACACAAGGCCTCACGGTTTTGCCTCTGACGATAGGGATGATGGCCAAAGCCCCCCACACTCACTCGTCAAAACGCGTCATGCTAGGGAGAGGTATCCACACCCTTAGAAGGCATGCTTCGTTCCCCTCTCCAACCGATGTGGGACTTACAATCCACCCCCCTAAGGGAGTCCAGTGCCCTCGCTGGCACATCGATCCGGGTTCTGGCTCTGATACCATCTGTAACAGCCCAGACCACCCGCTAGCACGATATTGTCTGCTTTGGCACACAAGGCCGCACGATTTTGCCTTTGACGATAGGGATGCTAGCCGAAGCCCCCCACACTCACTCGTCAAAACGCGTCATGCTAGGGAGAGGTATCCACACCCTTATAAGGCATGCTTCGTTCCCCTCTCCAACCGATGTGGGACTTACAATCCACCCCCCTAAGGGAGTCCAGCGCCCTCGCTGGCACATCGATCCGGGTTCTGGCTCTGATACCATCTGTAACAGCCCAGACCACCCGCTAGCATGATATTGTCCGCTTTGGCACACAAGGCCGCACGATTTTGCCTTTGACGATAGGGATGCTAGCCGAAGCCCCCCACACTCACTCGTCAAAACGCGTCATGCTAGGGAGAGGTATCCACACCCTTAGAAGGCATGCTTCGTTCCCCTCTCCAACCGATGTGGGACTTACAATCCACCCCCCTAAGGGAGTCCAGCGCCCTCGCTGGCACATCGATCCGGGTTCTAGTTCTGATACCATCTGTAACAGCCCAGACCACCCGCTAGCACGATATTGTCCGCTTTGGCACACAAGGCCTCACGGTTTTTCCTCTGACGATAGGGATGATGGCCAAAGCCCCCCACACTCACTCGTCAAAACGCGTCATGCTAGGGAGAGGTATCCACACCCTTAGAAGGCATGCTTCGTTCCCCTCTCCAACCGATGTGGGACTTACAATCCACCCCCCTAAGGGAGTCCAGCGCCCTCGCTGGCACATCGATCCGGGTTCTGGCTCTGATACCATCTGTAACAGCCCAGACCACCCGCTAGCATGATATTGTCCGCTTTGGCACACAAGGCCGCACGATTTTGCCTTTGACGATAGGGATGCTAGCCGAAGCCCCCCACACTCACTCGTCAAAACGCGTCATGCTAAGGAGAGGTATCCACACCCTTAGAAGGCATGCTTCGTTCCCCTCTCCAACCGATGTGGGACTTACAATCCACCCCCCTAAGGGAGTCCAGCGCCCTCGCTGGCACATCGATCCGGGTTCTGGTTCTGATACCATCTGTAACAGCCCAGACCACCCGCTAGCACGATATTGTCCACTTTGGCACACAAGGCCTCACGGTTTTGCCTCTGACGATAGGGATGATGGCCAAAGCCCCCCACACTCACTCGTCAAAATGCGTCATGCTAGGGAGAGGTATCCACACCCTTAGAAGGCATGCTTCGTTCCCCTCTCCAACCGATGTGGGACTTACATATATTCAGACAAGTGTGTATAAATTTTATAGCAAATACAAAACTAGTTAAACTCTATTTAGAAAAAGAAACTCCGAGGTAAAATTTTGTTTATCAATTGGTTTCAAAAATTTGTTTAAAACAGTGCATGCCAACTCCAAAACAACTTTGTCAATTTAAAGAATAACAATGGATGCAATTTAAATGAGAAGAATTGATTTTGATTTCTTAAGAGAATCCAAAACTTGTTTCAAAAGTTCACAACAAAACTCTAAGAATACACTTGAAATTGCCATCACATAAGAACATTCAAGAATATTAAGATGTGATTATAAGAAATCAGACCAAACAAGAAAGGGTCTTAAATCAAAGGAATTCAAAGAAGATCCACGAAGCATGGAACATCAAACAAGCTCTCCATTGGTCCAAAAGAATACAAAACTCGTAAGGAAGGATAAATCAATCAACAGTGAATTTTCAAGAAGGAACCATTGACCAAGGAAGGACAATTAAGAGGACAAACAACGCACTAGATAGAAATAACTTCAAGTTGACTCGGACGAGTATGAGATTTACAAGAGAAGAAAACTAAGATTAATGGTGACGGTCATAACAGTAAAAGAATAAACAAAAATAGAACCGAGTATATCATTCAAAGAAGTGAAAAGCTTAAAAAGGAATTGGTCTGTTCCTAAAAGGAAGGATATGAACTCAATACTTTCAAAAGAGCAACAATTGCATAGACAATGTGTTGTACTAAACCAAATTCAAATTAAAAATAAATTAAGTGAAGTTTGTCAAATGAAAATCAACGGAAAAGAGGCAAAAGTCTTTCTTTTGAAGAATCCCTAAATACATAATCAAATAAAGATATTTGTAAAAACTGTAATAAAGTTGTTAGAAAATCAAGTTGTATTTAAAGTAAATATATTTCCATAAATCAGTGAAGAGACAGGCGAGGTATTGGAAACAATTAGTTTTAAACTGTAAAAGAAACTTTCAAAGTTTATATAGAGAAGTGTATATCAAATCAAAAGCGATTTTGTTAAGATTTGAAGAATGGCTATAATTATCATCAAATAAAAGGAATCTAAATTACAATTTGTTTACAAAGGACTAGGAATGAGAGCTTAAAAAGATATAATGCATCAAAACATATTCAAATATATATCAAAGAATACATGACTCAAGAGGAAGTGCCTAAACAAAGAAGATAAATACACCAAAGATTTTAAGCAGACATATGCAGTTAGGATCAAACAAGAAGGCATATGAATAGAGGACTAAGGTTGGAGAAATCGAACTACTATCCAAAATAAAAGACCACAAAAACTTTAGGATAGGGTAGGAAAGAACAAGTCACATGATTCTAACAGAATCCAAAGCACGTAACTGAGTAACCTCGAGAAATAGTTTCTAACATTCCCAAAACCTACGAATCGCGTTACCTATTACTCGTATCTCATCTATGATAACCCATTACCAATAAAACAAACCAATAGTTTTTCAAACTCTTTTCAACAGTTTCAAACAAATTCTCAAAATCGTTTTAAGCTTTAAAACCTTTTTAACAAGAATCCAAGCCATACCGTGTAGAAATTGAAAATCTTAAGTAAAAACCGCAAAAGCGTCAACCGTTACTTCCGTTGCGACAAGTGTTAAGCCGCACCCATCAGCCGATATGCCGCAACTCCACGAATAGGCTTTTCTGGAATATGCTGAGCTCGTCGCGCATAGGCTAGGTTATCTATCCTCACTACCTCTCCGTTAACGTAATCGACCTTATCCGTGAGTTACCCTTAGGGTTCCTTTCTTCACCAAACATTCGATATCAAGGTGATCAGTCTCAATACCAAAGGTCTAGTGCTTCAATTTTCCCAAAAAGGCACTCACAAACAAGCATGCTATGAAATATCAAGTAGATAACCTAAATAGCATGACCCAAAGTGTGCAACGAAGCACAATCGGTCCATCCCTCAGGCTCACGAGGATAAACCGCTCTGATACCACTAAATATAACACCCCAATTACCCTAAGCCTTACCTCTAGCTGTAAAGCAAATGTTAATCAGAGATTACGATAGTCCTAAGGCTTTTACATATTTATATATAGAAGGAAATAATATATTCTAGAAGCCTGATGAAGGATTAAGCTCAAAAACGGAATTTCAGAAGCGCGAAACGTTCATACGAAACTAGCGCACAAGACTCAAGGTTTAGATGAAAGATAAAACATATATATAGATACAATATCATTATAATCATAGAGAACTAGCCACAGCTTGCGGAGTTTAAGCCGACTAGTTACAAATAGAAAGATACAGAGGTTTAGAATTTAAAATAGCTTATACAACCTATCTCTCAAATAAGCCTCTAAGACCATAAAGTTGAATACACAAAAGGTGAGAGAATACTATGACGAAAGTAAAACAGAATCAAACAAGGAACGAACCATACTCCGCCTTGTCACCATATCCGCAATCTCACCGAAGTAGATTACGACCTACATCTGAAAAATAACAACAAAGTACGGAATGAGAATCGGAGGTTCTCAGTATGGTAACAGCACCCAGTGATGTAAGATGTAAGGCTCCGGGACGCCGAAGGCAATCCTAGAACTTCACATCACATACAGATATTCAAGCTTAGGACAATTATAAATAAATATATACAGAACTTAAACCATAAACCATAAGCAGGGTTATCTTACTTAGGGAATTTCTAACTAAACTAGTCACATTGATGTATCCCACAGCCCTCGCCAACCTAACCTCCGTGCGATCCCATCGCCACCGCCTACCTAACCTCCTCAGCACCAAACAATCACAATTAATTCAATCAAGTAAAACACAAATATTTGTCATATACAACAAGTAGTTCAAGAAGCAGATAGGCATGTTATTCAATTAGGCAAGCCATTACAAGTAAACACAGCATACAAACAGATAGAAAATGCATATGATGAATGCCTGCCATACTGGTTGTGATATCTGACGAACGGATTTCTGCTAGTAAAGAATTCACAAAATAAACTCTTGTTGCTAGTATAGTTTTTAAACCAACAGAGAATTCTTTCGTACAAAAATTTTGGTTGTCACTTAAGCAAACCCAATAAAATTAATAACTGAAGTATTTAAACCTCGAGTCGTCTCTCAAGGTATCGCAGGGAGGTGTGTTATTATTGGTTGTAGAAAAGTATCGTTTTGGGTTTTTGAAAGATGGAACAAGGAAAGTAAATTGCAAGAAACTAAATTAATAACTAGAAAAACTCTTAGCAAGGTATGAAAACTGGACGTCCTATCCTAGTTATCCATATCAATTGTGATGAGAATTGTCTATTGCTCCCACTTAGTTAACCCTTACTAAATAAAAGAAAGTCAAGTGGACTAATCAATTTGATTCCTCAAGTCCTAGTCAACTCATAAGGAAAGACTAGCTTTAGAGGGATCCAAACCAACCAGCAAATTCCAATCATCAATCAATAAAGGAGTTTGATAACTCAAGTGTCTCCAATTACTCAACCAAAGCCAAAAGGGGAGAAGTCTAAATTAAATAGAAAGCATCAATAACATAACTAGAAGAAAGCAACCATAAATCTGAAATACCTCAACTTGCATTAAATAAAGAAATCAAATCTAACATGGAGTTCATAAACCAAATTGGGAAAATAAATAAACTAGAATGCTAGAATAAATAAAAGTAAAAGAGAAACTAAATTAAAGGAACATTGAACTTGAACCAAAGGGGAAATTGAAAGAAGAAATCCTAAATCCTAAAACTTAGAGAGAGGAGAGAGCCTCTCTCTCTAGAATCTACATCTAAACCTAAAAATTATGTGTATCAAAAGTATGTGTGTGAATAAATGGATTCCCCCACTCTGTAGCCTCTAATCTGTGTTTTCTGGCCCGAAAACTGGGTCAAAAATAGCCCAGAAATCGCCCCCAGTATTTTCTGCAATTTCTGCAGGTCACGCATGTCACGCGTATGCGTCAGGCACGTGCACGCGTCGCTGTGATTTTCTCCCAATCACGCGCACGTGTGAGCCATGCGTGCGCGTCGATGCTCACTGGTTGTCTCCTTAGTTTCTTGTGTTCCCTCCATTTTTGCCCAAACTCCCTTTTCATCCTCTAAGCCATTCCTGCCCTATAGAGCCTGAAACACTTAACACACGGATCACGACATCGAATGGTATAAAGGGGAATTAAAACAAACAAATTAAAGGTTTAGGAAGCAAGTTTTCAATCATAGAACAAAACTAAGAAGGAATTGTAAAATCATGCAAATCATATGAATAAGTGAGTAAAGAGTTGATAAAAACCACTTAAATTAGCACAAGATAAATCATAAAATAATGGTTTATCAAACTCTTCACACTTAAACATTAGCATGTCCTCATGCTAAGCTCAAGGAGACAAAAAGAATGAATAGGGGAAGGTAAGACTCATGAAATGCAATGCAACCTATGAATGCAACTATATGCTAAGATATTGCTAACTACTTGGTTAAAATCAAACAAGTTCTCCAAGACAAACATAAACTAAATTCCACTAATTCAAATCATACAATAAGAAACAAGTAAACTTGTAAGAAGATAGCTCATGAAAGTAGGGAACATAGAATTAAGCATTGAACCCTCACTGGTAGTGTATGTGTACTCTAATCTCTCAAGTGTATAGGGTATTCCACCCTAGTCTTCTCTAGTCATGCTTTCTAAAACTTTGTTCTTCAACTAACCAATCAACAAATATTTAATGTATCAATGCAAACATCATGAGGTCTTTTCAAGGTTGTAAAGGGCTAAAGTAAGGGTGAGGATATATGTATGGTTGAGTGAGCTATAAATTGAATCCTTGACTAACCTAAGCTCTCATCTGCTCACATATACACTCTCTATATAATTCTAAAATCATGCTTAGCTACCCAAAATTCCCACTTTTGCATTACATACTCATGTATCAACCTTTCTTTAATTTTATCACATATGCATTGATTTTTTTTTTAAACTTAATATTGGGGTAATTTTGTCCCCTTATTTATTTACTTAATTAGTTGAATTTTTTTTTTTTGGGTAAACATAACTAATCAATGCATATGGATTTTTTTTTATTTTTCTGGTCTCACATGAGTAGATACCCAAATTCCTAATATTTTATTAAAGTAGAAACATAACACATTCTTTTATTAACCCATGTTCCCACAGTTTTCCCACACTTAGTTGATACACAATCTCTATCTTAAGCTAACCAAAAATTCAATTTGGGTTAATTAATTTATTTTTCTGCTTAAGACTAGTGATGTGGTAAAATATAGAACAAATGGGGATTAAAAGGCTCAAAGTGGCTAACAAAGGTAATTGAAAAGGTAGGCTCTTTGGGATAAGTGAGCTAATAAATGATGGCCCCAATCATATGCATACATATAAATACACTAAACAATGGACATATAGAATGGAACAAAATATAGATTGCAGTCATAGAGAAGAAAACACACAAGAAAAAAAAATATTATGGTTAAATAGTGTAACCATGCAATTAAGCTCAAGTCTCACAGGTTGTGTGTTCTTTGCTATAATTTATGTTCTAAATTACAGTCTTCAAACAATTTTAACACAAAACTTTCAATTTAAATTAGTGAAATTTTCAAAATAGAGTATTGAAAAGAAACTTATTATTTTAACCAAGCAGTGGTAAAATATGCACAAAAATCAAACAAACATGCAAATGCAACAATGAACTACAAAGAAAATTAAACATTGGCATTGAAAAGAAGGTAACTAATACACGGAAGTCGGTATCGACCTCCCCACACTTAAAGGTTGCACCGTCCTCGGTGCATGCAAAGAAGTGCAAGTGGACGGGCTGCTCCAACTGACGGTGTTGTTGTTTCATCATCTATGATGAACCTCTTCACCCACTCTGTTGGTGGCTTGATGCTTGTAGATGGAGGTGCCTTAGCCGGAGGTCTCTTGGTTCCTCTCCTTGCTGGGTCTTGTCAGTGGTTTTCTCTTTTCCTTTCTTGGTACCCATGTCTAAAGAAGAAAGAAAAGGAAGAATATTAAACATAGATGACTAAAGAACCGGAAGGAAGAAATTCCAAAAGAAAAAGTAATAAATTAAATACATGGTAGCTACAACATGTATGTAAGATATCAATTAAGAGCAAAAAGGCAATTCATAATAATGAGATGCAGGAGTGTTTATGGCATGCAGAAACAGGCATGAGAAGCATAGCTCAAGCATCAAGTAATAAATGTGCCACATTAGAGAGCACTTGTAATGATGACAATTGTGAACGATAATCTCAAATACATGTGGAGCACAAGTGTTGTGAAAAAGAGGCATGCAAGTGAAAGAGCAAAATAAAATAGGATTCAAAATGCCATAAGAGCTTTTTCAAAAACACGTGGTGTACAAGTTAAAAATAGGAATGAAAATAATATAACCAAATGTATATGAGAGCCAATTTAAAATATCAATTGTCAAATCACTCCAGATAGTGTTTACAAGCATTAGTATAGTAAGGTGATACCCAAATAAAATTCCAATACCAACATGAGATTGCATGAAAAAGAAAGAAAAAGGAACCATGGATAATTAAAACTAAAAGAAAAATAGAGAAGAGAGAAACAAAAATTAATATAATAATGAAAGAGTAAAAGAGAAAGAAGAGAAGAAACCTGATGAAGAAGATGAAGAAGGAAAGAAGAAAGTAATAGATATGAAGAAAGGATAAGAGAGAAGAAAGAAAGAAGAAAGAAGAAATAATTAGGATTGAAAAGAATTAGAATTGGAGAAGAGATAATTGGAAATCAGGCGCTGAGGGTCAATTGTTCGTCGCATGTGATGCGTACGCGTACAGCACGCGTACGCGTGGATTGCATAATGTTCAAATGACGCGTACGCGTCTGGGACGCGTACGCGAGGGTGGCCATTGTGGGAAAATGACGCGCACACATCAGGGACGCGTACGCGTGATGGGGTTTGTGCTCCCAGCATAGTTCCAGCCCCACACCAACATAACTCTCTGGCCAAACACCATTTACGCTGATTTTTCTTGGGCACGCGTGCGCGTCAGGGACGCGTACACGTGGTGGGCTGAAATCGCAGGTGACGCGTACGCGTGATGGACGCGTACGCGTGATGAATGCATACGCGTCGACTTGCTCGTGTGCCAGGCACGTTTCCAGCTTTTCTCCCGCGCAACTCTCTGTTCAACCCTTTTTCTCTTCGCACTCACATACGACGCGTACGTGTCAGCGACGCTTGCGCGTCGAATGTTTTTTTTGTTTTTTTTTTATGCAGAATGCAGAATGTAAATACAGATGAATATGCAGAAATTGTGAATGAACACTAATAAAAAATAAAATGAAATAAAATAACACTAAGAATAAAATTGAAAGATCATACCATGGTGGATTGTCTCCCACCTAGCACTTTTAGTTAAAGTCCTTAAGTTGGACATTTGGTGAGCTCCTTGTCATGGTGGCTTGTGCTTGTACTCGTCTTGAAACTTCCACCAATGCTTGGACTTCCAATAAGCTCTATCAATACCAGTTAAATTCTTCAAACTTTGATGGAGTTCTTCACAAGCTTTGAGCTCCCAAAGTTGATCCTCGTATATTCCCGGATCCCAAATCTTGATTTTATACCCGTCTTCAAGCTGATCATGATGATTCCATCCGGGAGGTAAGCAATCCGAATTCTCACTAAGGCATCCAAACAGCTTCCTAGACCCATTCATTCGAGCTCTACACCAACCTTTGCATTTAGATTTTGAGCTCCAAACCACAATGAACCTAGGATTGTGTTGCCAACCACTAACGATCTCCCTCTTACTCTTTAAGCCACAAAGAGCTCTAAGCTGACCATCTGTCTCAAGTAGCCTATATTCAAGTGGGAAGGTAAAGGTTAAGGATAAGTATTTTACCTACTTGAATGTTGTATTGGATGGTAATGGCTTTGGGGGAGAGGTCTCCAACAACTTTGGCAAGGTGATTTCAAGCTCCATTCCCTTGTGCTCTTCCTTGACAACTTCCACCTCTTTGCAAGCCTCTTCAACTTCAACCACTTCCTCTTGGTAGCTTTCTTCCAATTGAATCTCTTCTGCATTGCCTACCAAGAACATGGGAGGCTGTGCTTCTTCTTCTTTAGTCTCCATCTCTTGACCAACCTCTGCAGAGTCTTCAACCATGATATGCCTTGGAGGTTGTACACCCTCCTTAACATCAACATCAAACACCTTGAAAGGAAGCTCTATGACTGGACTTTCCAATGGAGATTCAGCATCTCCTAAGTCTGCAACCACTTCTTCCTTTTCAATAATTGCTGCTTTATCCAGTTGTTTAAGTATAAAATGGTACTCTTCCTTGATGATTTCCTTTCCATTACGACTCCTTTCAACTATTCTTTCATCTTTAAGGGTCTCCATTACCTCCACCTTCTGGGCCTCCTCTAGCTCCTCTTGCAGTATGAATTCGTGAAGCCGATCCATTACGTCCCTAAGACGATCCCTTCTCTCTTGTTCCATGTCACTAGCACAACTGGGATCATCTTGCTCTTGGATTGGTGGATGTGGGTGTTCTTCCATGGAGGGCAGTGATGCACAAAAGCTAAAGGGTTGAATATTGGAGGTAGAGGGTTGGTCCCTGCAGGATATAAGATCTTGGAGTTTAGAGGTGAGATCAATGAGATTAGAGAGTGTCTTGTTATCCAATAGAGGTTGGGGTGGATAGGAGGGTTTATTTGAATAAGGATATGGAGATGGTGCATATTGAGGTGGTGGTTCTAAGTATGGCTCATAAGATGGTTGGTATGGTGGATATGGGTTAGGGTCATATGGAGGTGTTTGGTGGTAAGGTGCTTGTGAGTATGGTGGTTCAAAGGTATGTTGGGGAGGCGGTTCATAAGCATATGGTGGGGCTTGTTGGTAACTACAAGGGGGTCCACCATATTCATCATCTTGGTACGCACCCTGGAGTGGATCTTGACAATAGTAATTTGGTGGAGGTTGGTTGTCACGAAAGGGTCCACCATAACTATCGTCTTGGTATGCATCATAGGATCGTTGTTGGTTTTGTTGGTTATAGCGCATTGGAGGGGGTTGTTGCCAAGAGGGTTGATCAAATCCTTGTGGCTCCTCCCATCTTTGATTATTCCAACCTTGATGCATGTTCTCATTATAGCTTCCATTCCCTGCAACATAATTTGAACTAAACTCATAGCCAAAGGGGTGAGAATTCATAGTAGTAAGTAAAAATAGAAACTAACAAAAATTAGGAAAAATAAACTCCTAAAACTAGAAACACTAACAAAGAAACGAAAAAGCAAATATTTACAATAACCAATAATAAGGAACACGTTTGCAATTCCCCGGCAACGGCGCCATTTTTGACGAATGGATTTCAGCTAGTAAAGAATTCACAAAATAAACTCTCGTTACTAGTATAGTTTTTAAACCAACAGAGAATCCTTTCGTACAAAAGTTTTGGTTGTCACTTAAGCAAACCCAATAAAATTAATAACCGAAGTATTTAAACCTCGGGTCGTCTCTCAAGGAATCGCAGGGAGGTGTGTTATTATTGGTTGTAGAAAAGTATCGTTTTGGGTTTTTGAAAGATGGAACAAGGAAAGTAAATTGCAAGAAAGTAAATTAATAACTAGAAAAACTCTTGGCAAGGTATGAAAACTGGACGTCCTATCCTAGTTATCCTTATCAATTGTGATGAGAATTGTCTATTGCTCCCACTTAGATAACCCTTACTAAATAAAGGAAAGTCAAGTGGACTAATCAATTTGATTCCTCAAGTCCTAGTCAACTCCTAAGGAAAGAATAGCTTTAGAGGAATCCAAACCAACCAGCAAATTCCAATCATCAATCAACAAAGGAGTTTGATAACTCAAGTGTCTCCAATTACTCAACCAAAGCCAAAAGGGGAAAAGTCTAAATTAAATTGAAAGCATCAATAACATAAATAGAAGAAAGCAATCATAAATCTGAAATACCTCAACTTGCATTAAATAAAGATATCAAATCTAAGAGTTCATAAACCAAATTGGGAAAATAAATAAACTAGAATGCTAGAATAAATAAAAGTAGAAGAGAAACTAAATTAAAGGAACATTGAACCTGAACCAAAGGAGAAATTGAAAGAAGAAATCCTAAATCCTAAATCCTAGAGAGAGGAGAGAGCCTCTCTCTCTAGAATCTACATCTAAACCTAAAAATTATGTGTGTCAAAAGTATGTGTGTGAATAAATGGATTCCCCCACTCTGTAGCCTCTAATCTGTGTTTTCTGGGCTGAAAACTGGGTCAAAAATAGCCAGAAATCGCCCCCAGCATTTTCTGCAATTTCTGCAGGTCGCGCATGTCACGCGTACGCGTCAGTCACGCGTATGCGTCGCTGGTCATCTTCGCGTGTCACGCGTACGTGTCAGGTACGCGCACACGTCGCTGTGAAAACTCGCTTCCACGCGTACGTGTTAGGCACGCGCACGCGTTGCTCTGATTTTCTCCAAATTGCGCGCACGTGTGAGCCATGCGTGCACGTCGATGCTC
The DNA here is from genome assembly GCF_000816755.2 of Arachis ipaensis. Lineage (NCBI taxonomy): Eukaryota > Viridiplantae > Streptophyta > Magnoliopsida > Fabales > Fabaceae > Arachis > Arachis ipaensis. The sequence continues at coordinate 2,426,599 of NC_029794.2, read as the reverse complement.
GCTGGTTGTATCCTTAGTTTCTTGTGTTCCTTCCATTTTTGCCCAAACTTCCTTTTCATCCTCTAAGCCATTCCTGCCCTATAGAGCCTGAAACACTTAACACATAGATCACGGCATCGAATAGTATAAAGGGGAATTAAAACATACAAATTAAAGGCTTAGGAAGCAAGTTTTCAATCATAGAACAAAACTAAGAAGGAATTGCAAAAACATGCAAATCATATGAATAAGTGAGTAAAGAGTTGATAAAAACCACTCAAATTAGCACAGGATAAATCATAAAATAATGGTTTATCAATATCACATTGTCGGTTCAACTGCCAACCCAACCCATCTCCATGAAGACGTCGCCCTTTGAATTTCTCATATGGGAACCCCCGAGATATAGTGCCCAGATCACTGTCCAGGTACCGGCGCATGCACGCCCTATAGATCCGAAGGGATGCGAGCGGGATCTATCGCCACCGACCTCACATCTAAGCGCAAGCGGGATGAACCACCACCCTTACGCCGCTGCCGCTACCTCGAACAAGCGGGATCCAACCTCAGCCCCTGCTCGGGCGCATAGCGTCTCATAATCTCAGAAAATCATTATTTCAGTGGTTTTCAAAAAGCATTTTTCTGTATACCGAGATCCATCACCTCAATCCGAGTCCCCGACTCATCTCAACCACTGTCCATTCATAACTCAGTTTCCAAATATCAAAAGTTCACCATTCTCGTCTCATATACCAATCATAATTCACCTAACGTCAAACTATTCTTAGCTCACCAGAAACCTAGGCCTCCATTTTCTAATTTGTCATAAAATCATGTACTAGAACCCTTAAGTTATACCCCATATTCTAATACTCAAAACTAGACCCAAAAGTATTAAAATGGTGTTAAAGAAACTTACAAACGTGTTGGGAAGGTAAAATAGTTAAAAAACAAGTAAAATTTGATAAACAGGACGTGTGCGGCCGCATAGGGGTGTGTGCGTGCGCACGCCCAGGGAATTTTAAAAGGTGTGCGTATGCACAGGTGGCAAAACTTTCAAAATCTGTTCACTCACACAACTTGTGCCAGCGCCCCCAACAGACTGGCCTTCCCGACGTGTGCGTCCGCACAGGTTGAAGTTTTTCCTTAGATATGTGCGCGCACAAGCTGTGCTAGCACTGCGAACAGAACGCACTTCCCTACCTGTGTGTGCGCACAGGTGTGTGTGCATCCGCACAGGTTAAAATTCATGCAGGGTGTGCGTCCGCACATATCAGAAATCATGAAATTCTGCAACTTTGCAGAATTTCAGATTTTTAACACCAACTTTGAAGGATCATAACTTCCTCTACAAAATTCCAATTTTCACAAATTTTATATCAATTTAAAGAGTTTTCAAAGATCTTTAATTCTAAATAAATTTCAATCAGTTTCAAAAACCGAGGCAGAAGTTATGATCAAACAAAGTTCATCAAAATGCCAAATTTACCAAAGGCCTCAAAACTCCCATTTTCCAAAACTCACAATTCAAAACCAAACTAACCATGATCCATATAATACCAAAACAACATCAAAGTCCATACCACTTCTCTCCCAATTCAACCATCTATAATATTCCAATTTCATTACTCAACACCACCAAAACCCTTAGTCACCAACATCCAAAAACCATCATATTCATTCTCAATCATCATCAATCATTCAACAACATCAACCACTACAATTCCTCATATTAATCTCATAAAACTCACATCTTCAAACAATAGCCATCAAAATCAACATCCATATTACCAACATCAACATACACACTCACCCACATAAATCAACATCATAATACATCATTAATACCAATACTTCTCAACAATCACCATCACCCACAAAATCAGTTATTCATCATTACACATCATCAACCATATCAAAAATCCTTATCAACAATAGTAATTCACAACATTTATCATCCACTTTCTCAACTCCAACAACCATCAACATATAACATTACTCATCAACCATATCCACTCCACCCACTATTATACCAATCACTAAATCACAATTTACTTTCAATTACCAACAACATCAATCATCAATATTCATTAACACCAACAATCCTCTAATAATCATCATCTACGACAATAACCAATATAACTAACAATTACATCAATTCACATATAATCATTCATACACCAACAACATTCAATCCTATCTTAGGGTCAACTAGCCTAAGTGTCCATGAACATTACATATTACATAAAGGAAACCAAAACCATACCTTAGCCAATTCTCAACCGCACCAAACACCAAAACGAAGCCACCAAGCTTGATCCAAAGCCTCAACCAACTCCAACAAACACCAAAACTCAATCTAATATCACATATATATACCAACATCAACACCTAATATACACAAACTAACTAAACACAAGGGTTTAGAGAAACCTTACCTCACTTAACGTGATTAAGGATAAAATCCAATATTTACCCGCTACTAGAGATCACCTAAACAAGCAAAACCACAAAACTTGCTCAAGAACTAAACCCAAAACACGCAGAAAACTAGGGCAGAAAATTGAGAGTTGAGCTTCGAGTTCTTACCAGGTTTGCTTATATAGAAACATAGAGCTCGACGAGAGCTTCGCGTGGCCACAAATAGCTCGTCAATCGGAGCTCCGGATCAAAAGTGATGGCTCCCGGAAGGTGGAGGTAAATAGTGTCACCCCTTTCTTCTCCCATCTCTCAAATCCGCGCCTCCCTCTCTTTTGGAGGTGAGAAATGAGCTGAAAGCTCATTAAACTCACTTATATATGTTAGGCCTTGGGCCCGGTTTGGGCCGGGTCGAACCCGTTAGCGTTTTTAGCCCGTTTGGCCCACTTTGGGTCAAAACCTTTAAGATTAGTGTCCGATTTTCAATTTCAAAATTATTTTTGTCCTTTAAAAACAATAAACCAATTTTCTAAATCTTAGTTTTCCCAAAATACACAGTATTAGACAGACCAGAGCTGGTACTGCCGGCTTAAGCACTAGTACGCATTTTTACAAAAACTTTTCGAAAGAAATACATTTTCCAACTTAGAAAAATTCACTGAAACCAAATTTCTCATTTATATTTTCAAATTAAAATTTCTAAATTTTGAATCTATTCCGGACACTAAAATTATTTTATTAAAACGGTTTTACGTGAAAATGCGGGTTCTTACATTAGTCATTTCGTCACATTTATTGTTAACAGCATCAGAGTTTGTTGATGTAGTACATTAAATAACATAACAATACACACCTAGTAGTCCTAATTGACCATTAACATTATTACATTTGGATCCTCTAAATTTTGAATTTCGCTTTAGAGGGTAAAGTATTATCTCTCACCCTTGAATAGTTTCTCTCTCATATTTTCTCTTGGTCCTACCTATGAAATAAATTGTGAGCGATCACACTTTACTCTCTAAAGTGAAAATTCAAAATTTAGAGGATACAAATTCAACATTATTAGTTAATAAAATTAGATCAAATGAATCCCAAATTGAGGAATTTCAATACCTCAAATTCTCTCCTCAATTAGACTTTGATTTGATCTAATTTCATACATTTATGATGTTAATAGTCAATTAAGACTCTTGGGCTGCATTTGGTTTTGATCAATTTTTTTCATTCAAAATATTTAGGAAGAAAAATATAATAAACAGAGTTATAATTATAAAAAATTAAAAAGATAATGAAAGAAAAAATAAAAAATAAGTTGTGCCTCTTGTTAGTGTTTCTGTATCTTTCTTGGTTGGATGAACACAAAATACACTAACTTAGTGTCTCTAGACACAATATCTTTGTCCATGTGATAAACTCCAATTTTGTGGTTTATCTTGTGCTGAATTTAGGAGATTTTATCAACTTATCTCACATTTATTCAATGAAATAGTATGCTTTTTTAATTCTCCCTAAATTTGTGCTTAAGAGTGAAAACATGCTTTTTAGGCCTTAAAATTGATAATTTTAATTCACTTTAATTCTATTCGATGCCTTGATATGTTTGTTGAGTAATTTCAGGTTCATAAGGCAAGTATTGGATGGAAGAAGTGAAGAGAAAAGCATGCAAAGTAGAGAATTCATGAAGAAATGAGCATTTGGAGAAATCAAGGCCACGCGCACGTGTCATCCACGCGTACTCGTCACACACGCGTACGCATGAGGAGGAAATTTGCCAGCAACGCGCACGCGTGATGCTGATCACGTGGCCTCATTAAAGTGAATTTGTTGGAGGTGATTTCTGAGCTTTCTAGGCGCAAATCCAACTCATTTCTGAAGCTATTTGATGTAGAACTCAAGATGGGTCAAGGGGAGAGCAATTAGATTAGCTTAGGATCATGTAGGGTAGTTTTCTAGAGAGAGAAGCTCCCTCTTCTCTCTAGAATTAGGGTTCTTAGGTTAAATTTTCTCTTAGATTTAGGGTTTAATTCTTGCTTTCATCTTGTTTTCTTTACAATTTCTTATTCTATTGTCTTGATTTCCTATTTCTTCTTGTTAATTTTTCATTTTGGTTACTTTTATATTTATGAGCACTCTTGTTAATTTGGATTTTCTTTAATGCAATTTTATGTTTTCATGTCATTGATGTTTAATTGAGCTTTTATTGTTATTTTATCGCTTTGGGTAGTTGTAGATTTATTATTCTTGTAATTTTATGATGCTTTTCTTTTATGCCTTCCAAGTGTTTGACAAAATACTTGATTGGATGTTAGAGTAGTTTTTTGAGCATTTTTGGCTTGGAAAGAGAAATTGGGTAATCTTGAGTCATGAATACCCAACTCAAGTTGGTGACTTAGAGTTGTTAGTTAATATTGTTTCCATTGACTCTAATCTCTTGCTAATTCAATTAGTAAGTTGATTAGGACTTTTGGATTAAGATTAACTAGTCTTATTTGACTTTTTCCCTATGTTGAAGATAACATTGTACCTTCTTTCAATGTTGGAGATGACTTAATAGGATTAGCTCTTGTCAATTATTGCATGATAATTAATGACTAGGATAGAAAGCCTAGATTCTCAAGCCTTGTCATGAATGCCTCTTTTTAGTATTTGTTATCTTTAATTGTTGCTTTACTTTCTTGCCATTTATTTTCTTACCCTTTTATCAACCAACCCCGTTTGACCTCATAACCAATCATTTGGCATTCAATTGCAATTCCTAGGAAGAACGACCCGGGACTAATACTCTTGGTTATTTTTATTGGGTTGGACTTGTGACAACCAAAATTAAACTTTGATTTGAGGATCAATTGTCGGTTTGGGCTATGCTCACAACGAAATAATTTTGTTAAATTCCAAACCGATAAAAATCTTTACATCAAGTTTTTGGCACCGTTGCCGGGGAATTACAATGTGTGCTTGTTATTGGATATTGTATATATGTTAATATTGTGAATAGCTTGATTTTGGTTTGTTTGTTAGTTTTTGCTAGTTTTAAGATTTGGTTTTCTTTGTTTCTTATTAGATTTTGTTTTCATTTGCTCTTGCTACTATGAATTCTCACCACTTTGGCTATGAGTTTGGTTCTAACTATGTTGTAGGGAATGGGAATTATAATGAGAACATGCATCAAGGATGGAGCAATCAAATGTAGGAGGAGCCTGAAGCATATGATCAATCTTTATGGCAACAACCTCCACCAATGTACTATGAGCAAGAGCCATTCCAAGATGCATACCAATCCAATGGCTATGGTGGACTGCCTTATGATTGTCAACAACCATCACCATATTCCTGTGAACCACCTCCTCAACATAGTTTTGAACCACCATACTCACAATCCCTCTACCACCAAACACCTCCATATGACCCTAATCCTTATCCACCATACCAACCACCTTATGAGCTATATGAACCATACATAAAACCACAACAATTCCAACACCATTACTCCCAAGAACCACCTCGATATATACCATCTCCATACCCTTACCATGATGAACCACCTTACAATTATGAACCCTTTCTCCCAAACAATGAACCCTTTCTTCCACCACCGCCTTCAAGGGATGAAGCTCTCCACGCTTTCTTGCAAGAACAACAAGGAGATATTATCTCTTATATCTAAAGGTAAGAAGAGAAGCAAAATGAGCTAAAGAAGCTAGAAGTCATGGTTGCTACCATAGCAGAAGCCATTAACCACATGGCCTCCCATCTAAGCTCATGCATCCCAAGTACTCTGATGAATCCAGATTTGATGGTAAATTTTTGCCTTGAATTGGATGAATTTCATCACATAAACTCACACTTAAGCACCAAAATAGCATACTTTTGTGTTTGATCCCTAAATCAAACTTAAATGTGAAAACATGCGTTTTGTGCTTAAATTAGTGATTTTAATTCCACTTTCATGCCATTTGATGCCGTGATATATTTTATGAGTGATTTCAGGTCATTTAGGCAAGAATGGGTTGGTAAAAGTGGAGGAAAGCATGTACAAGGGAGAACACATAAAGAAAACAAGGAAAAGAACACACAGTCAAGTGTGCGTGTGCATAATCTCCCGTGCGTACGCACAAGAAGGAATTAGTATGTGTGCATTGATAAACCACTATTTTATGGTTTATCTTGTGCTCAATTGAGTGGTTTTTATCTACTCTTTACCCACTTATTCATAATATTTGCATGGTTTTATATTTCCTTCCTGATTTTGTGCTATGATTGAAAACATGCTTCTTTGATCTTATATTTGCTTATTATTAATCCTCTCTTATTACCATTAGATGCCTTGATATGTGTGTTAAGTGATTTCAGAGATTATAGGGTAGGAATGGCTCAGAGGATGGAAAGAAATCATGCAAAAGTGGAAGGAATACAAGAAGTTGGAGAAATTGCTAAGCTGTCTAGCTTGACCTCTTCACACTCAAACGGCTATAACTTTAGCTGCAGAGGTCCAAACGATGCGGTTCCAGTTGCGTTGGAAAGCTAACGTCCGGGGCTTCAATTTGATATATAATTTGCCATAGCTGCCTCGATGCCAGGCGACGCGAACGCGTGGGTCACGCGGACGCGTGACCTGGCAGGAACGCAACCCGCGCGGCCGCATGGACGACGCGGCCGCGTCACCTTTCCGCGACCTGAACGTAACAGAAATCGCAGGGGGCAATTTCTGGCTGTTTTTGACCCAGTTTGCGGCCCAGAAAACACAGATTAGAGGCTATAAAGTGGGGGAATGCATCCATTCATAAAAAAAGCTTTTCACAATTCACAATTTTAGGAGTAGATGTAGTTTTTAGAGAGAAAGGTTCTCTCCTCTCTCTTAGGATTAGGATTTAGGATTTCTCTTAGTTTTAGGAGTGACTCTCAATCCCAGGTTCATTATTTTTATTTATTTTTCCAATTTAATTTAGGAACTCTTCCATGTTACATTTGATGTCTTTATTAGAGTTAATTGAGGTATTCCAGACTTATGATTGCTTTCTTTAATTTATTAAAGTTCTCGATTTATCCAAATTATTTTCATTCAAGTAGAATTTTCCCCTTTTGGCTTGGGTTAAATAATTGGTGACTCTTGAGTTATCAAACTCATTGTTGATTGAGAATTGGAATTCTTCAAGAATTAATTCATCCACTTAACTTACCTTCATAATTAGAGGTTAATAAAGTGGGAGAAAAATCCAATTCTCATTACAATTGATAAGGATAACTGGGATAGGACCTCCAGTCTTCATACCTTGCCAAGAGTTTATTTTTATTATTAATTTATCTTTCACAATTATTCCTCTTTCTCAAAACCCCAATTTACAAACTCATAACCAATAATAAGAACATACTTCCCTGCAATTCCTTGAGAAGACAACCCGAGGTTTAAATACTCGGTTATCAATTTTAAAGGGGTTTGTTACTTGTGACAACCAAAACATTTGTACGAAGGGATTTTTGTTGGTTTAGAGACTATATCTACAACGCGACTATTTTTATGACATTCTTTACTGGCAAAAAAAAAAGAAAAAAGAAAAAGAACAAATAATAAAAGGGGACAAAATGCCCCAAAGTAAGTGGTGAAAGCAATGCATATGAGTTGTACTTGAAATTAGAATGCATGAATATGTGGAAAACATGGGTAATGGATAGTTAGATGTGGTATTATGATTACATGGATTGTCTAAAGTTAGGTGGAAAGTTTAAGTTAATTAAGGATTCAGATTTTAGTCCACTTGACCAAATACAATCCTACCTTGACCCTAACCCCATTACAACCCTTAAAAGACCTCTTGATATGTGTATTTGTGCATTAAATTTTTGTCGATTGTTAGATGAAGATCAAGCCTTAGAAAGCAAGGATAGTAGAGAATTGAGACAATCGAACCTTAAACACATGAGTGATTAGAGTGTATACACTTCCAGTGAGGGTTCGATGCTCAATTCCTTGTTCCCTGCTTTCATAAGCTATTTTCTTCTTGCAAGTCTATTTGTACTTCATTTTTATAATTTGAATTAGTGAAATCCAGTTCATATTTATTCTTGGAGATTTAATTACTTTTAACCAAGTAGGTAGAAACATTCTGCATGTAGTTGCATTCATATACATAGGTTGCATTTCATACATTTTACCATTCCTCTTCATCTTTATAGTTCTCTTGAGCTTAGCATGAGGACATGCTATTGTTTAAGTGTGGGGAGGTTGATAAACCACTATTTTATGGTTTATCTTGTGCTCAATTGAGTGGTTTTTATCTACTCTTTACCCACTTATTCATAATATTTGCATGGTTTTATATTTCCTTCTTGATTTTGTGCTATGATTGAGAACATGCTTCTTTGATCTTATATTTGCTTATTATTAATCCTCTCTTATTACCATTAGATGCCTTGATATGTGTATTAAGTGATTTCAGAGATTATAGGGCAGGAATGGCTCAGAGAATGGAAAGGAAGCATGCAAAAGTGGAAGGAATACAAGAAGTTGGAGAAATTGCTAAGCTGTCCAGCTTGACCTCTTCACACTCAAACGGCTATAACTTTAGCTACAGAGATCCAAACGATGCAGTTCTAGTTGCATTGGAAAGATAACGTCCGAGGCTTCGATTTGATATATAATTTGCCATAGCTGCCCTAACGCCAGGTGACGCGAACGCGTGGGTCACGCGGACGCGTGACCTGGCAGGAACGCAACCCGCGCGGCCGCATGGACGACGTGGCCGCGTCACCTTTCCGCGACCTGAACGTAACAGAAATCGCAAGGGGCGATTTCTGGGCTGTTTTTGACCCAGTTTGCGGCCCAGAAAACACAGATTAGAGGCTATAAAGTGGGGGAATGCATCCATTCAAAGGGGGCTTTCACAATTTAATTTATGAACTCTTCCATGTTACATATAATTTTCTTAATTAATGTTATTTGAGGTATTTCAATTCATAATTGCTTTCTTTTATTTACATGATTACTGCTCCCCATCTGAAGACATTTTTTATTCAGTAAATTTACTATTTTCTTCCTTTTGGCTTTGGTTAAGAAGGGGTTTGTTACTTGTGACAACCAAAACGTTTGTACGAAGGGATTTTTGCTGGTTTAGAGACTATATCTACAACGCGACTGTTTTTATGACATTCTTTACTGGCAAAAATCCTAACGTCAAAATGGCGCCGTTGCCGGGGAATTGCAAACATGTGCCTTATTATTGGTTATTGTAAATATTTTATTTTTGCTTGTTTATTTGTTTTTTATTTTTATTTTTATTTTTGCTTTTTCGTAAATTAAGAGGTTATTGATTTTTATTTTAAAATTTTTTATCTTATCTTATCTTATTTCAAAAAAAAAAATCAAATTTCAAAATTCAATTTTAAAAATTTTCAAAAATTTAATTTTCAAATTAAAAAAAAATTTAAATAACCTTTTAATTTCAAATTGTTTTTATTATTAATTTCTATTTACTATGAACTCTCACCCCTTTGGCTATGAGTCTGGTTACAATTATGTTGTAGGAAGAAGAAATTACAATGAGAACAGGCAGCAAGGTTGGAACAATCAAAGATGGGAGGAGCCACAAGGATTTAATCAACCCTCATGGCAACAACCACCTCCAATGGACTATCAACAATCACCACCATATGCCTATGAACCCTTTCCTCAACATAACTTTGGACCACCAAACTCACAAGCCCCTTTACACCATTCACCTCCATATGACCCTAACCCATATCCACCATACCAACCACCTTATGAGCCAAATGAACCCTCCTATCCACCCCAAACCTCCATGGAGAAAGCACTTGCCGATCTAAACTCTACTATACAAGCCCTCTTCACTCAAATCAGACCACCAATTACCTTCAACAATCAACCCTCAAGCTCTAGTGCACTTTCTTGTCAACCACAGAATAATCTCTCCATCCCATCACCACCATCCATGGAAGAGCACCCACATCCATCAATCCAAGAGCAAGATGATCCTAATTATGCTATTGATATGGAACAGGAAAAAAAGAATCATCTTCGCGAATCCATACTTCATAAAGAGCTAGAGGAGGCCCTACGGGTAAGGGTAGGAGAGACCCTTGAAGATGAAAGAATAGTTGAAAGGAGTTGTCATAGAAAGAAAAACATCGAGGATGAGTACGATTTTATACTTAAACAACTGGATAAAGCAGCAATTATTAAAAAGGAAGAAGTGGTTGTAGACTTAAGAGATGTTGTACCTCCATTGGAAAGTCCAGTCACAGAGCCTCCTTCCACGGTGTTTGATGTTGATGTTGAGAAGAGTGTACAACCTCCAAGGCATATCACAGTTGAAAACGTGGAAGAGGTTGATCAAGAGTTGTAACATTAAGAGTAAGAGGAAGATGGCCAGTGGTAAGAATTGTCCTGCAAGGTTCATCATGGTTGGAAGCTTTAAGTTCAAATGCAAAGGTTAGTATAAAGCTCAACTGAATGGGTCTAGAAAGCTGTTTGGTCGCTGCAGTGAGAATTCAGATCACCTTTCACCCGACTGGAAAAATGCAGATCGAGACAAAAACAGGTGCAAAGGCAAGGTCTGGGACCCCGAAATCCATTCTACCAATCAACACTCTTGGGGCCTTGTCACATGCTTTAACTTACTTGAAGGCTTTTTGCGCCTAGTTTGGGATCCCGGAGGACATTGGAAGCACAAACATTGGTGGGGATTCCTGGATCAGTACAAGCACAAGCCACCATAGCAGGAAGCTCATCAAATGTCCAACTTAAGGACTATAACTAAAAGTGCTAGGGGGGAGACAACCCACCATGGTATGATCGTTCATTTTGCAATTTAATTTTATTTGGTTTTGTTTGTTTTTGAATTTTATTTTATTTTGTTATATTGAACTTGGAGTTTTGCGTCACATTCATATTAACACTGCATTCTGCATCTTTTCAGATAAAAAAAAAAAGCGATCACGCGACGCGACCGCATCAGCGACACGTCCGCGTCGCAAGGAGATGGGAGACAATATTAATATGAACAGAGAGTTTCGCAGGAGCAGCGCTGGAGGCGTGCCAATGGCACAAATCACTCCATGCGACCGCGTCACTGAGGCGACCGCGTCATATGGGAATAATGGCCTCCCACGCGACCGCGTCACCCACGCGGCCGCGTGCCATGAAAATCGATGTCAAAAAGGTGCATGGCCGAAAGTTGTGCTGGAATTGGGCCGGACTCGTGCTGGAAGCCCAAGCCCTCCCACACGAACGCGTGCCCCACGCGTCCGCGTCATGTTGGGAATCAGGCCATTCACGCGATCGCGTCAACCACGCGATCGCGTTACCCAGATTTTTGGCAAAAATGCGTTTAAACAGAGAGTTGTGCGAGCGCGAGGCTGCCCTCGCGCCAGCAGCATAAAACGGGTCACGCGACCGCGTGACCGACGCGACCGCGTCAATCAGTTTAAGCGCAAGTCGCGCGACCGCGTGCCCCACGCGACCGCGTCGCTTGCACCGCACAGCTCATCCAACTCTGCCAAAATATCTTATATTTTTCTTTTCCAAATCGTTATTTTTTTTTTCTTCCCTTCTTTCCCTTCTCATTCTTCTTATTTTTCTTTTTTATTTTTATTTTAATTTATTTGCATACTTTCATTCATTGCATTATTTTCATTGGTATTGGAATTTTATTTGGGTCATTGTGGATTATCGCAAAATTATTTGGCAATTATATTTTTAAAGAGTTGCTTGCATGTTCAATTTAATACTTTCAAATAGCTTATTTACTATGCATGCTATGTGTTTGTGAAAAAGCCCATATGGCATTATGCACTTCTCTATTTTACTTTATACTATTCAATGCTTGCTTTTCACAAACTCCCTTTACTATTTTATTAATTGAATATAATTGTCAATACAAACATGGTGATTTATTACAAGTAATGCTTGGTCTATGCTACTCATGCCCTTTGCCGGCATGCCAATAAAAACCTTGCATTCACTTGTCCTTATATGCACTAGCTATTTTCCCATTGATGGCTTTTCACATGTACTCGCGAGCATGTGTTAATGTCAGTTATATCTTAATTAGAGTTACTCTTCTATGTTACATTTGATGTCTTTATTAGAGTTAATTGAGGTATTCCAGACTTATGATTGCTTTCTTTAATTTATTAAAGTTCTCGATTTATCCAAATTATTTTCATTCAAGTAGAATTTCCCCCTTTTGGCTTGGGTTAAATAATTGGTGACTCTTGAGTTATCAAACTCATTGTTGATTGAGAATTGGAATTCTTCAAGAATTAATTCATCCACTTAACTTACCTTCATAGTTAGAGGTTAATAAAGTGGGAGAAAAATCCAATTCTCATTACAATTGATAAGGATAACTGGGATAGGACCTCCAGTCTTCATACCTTGCCAAGAGTTTATTTTTATTATTAATTTATCTTTCATAATTATTCCTCTTTCTCAAAACCCCAATTTACAAACTCATAACCAATAATAAGAACATACTTCCCTGCAGTTCCTTGAGAAGACGACCCGAGGTTTAAAAACTCGGTTATCAATTTTAAAGGGGTTTGTTACTTGTGACAACCAAAACGTTTGTACGAAGGGATTTTTGTTGGTTTAGAGACTATATCTACAACGCGACTATTTTTATGACATTCTTTACTGGCAAAAAAAAAAAAAGAAAAAGAGCAAATAATAAAAGGGGACAAAATGCCCCAAAGTAAGTGGTGAAAGCAATGCATATGAGTTGTACTTGAAATTAGAATGCATGAATATGTGGAAAACATGGGTAATGGATAGTTAGATGTGGTATTATGATTACATGGATTGTCTAAAGTTAGGTGGAAAGTTTAAGTTAATTAAGGATTTAGATTTTAGTCCACTTGACCAAATACAATCCTACCTTGACCCTAACCCCATTACAACCCTTAAAAGACCTCTTGATATGTGTATTTGTGCATTAAATTTTTGTCGATTGTTAGATGAAGAGCAAGCCTTAGAAAGCAAGGATAGTAGAGAATTGAGACAATCGAACCTTAAACACATGAGTGATTAGAGTGTACACACTTCCAGTGAGGGTTCGATGCTCAATTCCTTGTTCCCTGCTTTCATAAGCTATTTTCTTCTTGCAAGTCTATTTGTACTTCATTTTTATAATTTGAATTAGTGAAATCCAGTTCATATTTATTCTTGGAGATTTAATTACTTTTAACTAAGTAGGTAGAAACATTCTGCATGTAGTTGCATTCATATACATAGGTTGCATTTCATACATTTTACCATTCCTCTTCATCTTTATAGTTCTCTTGAGCTTAGCATGAGGACATGCTATTGTTTAAGTGTGGGGAGGTTGATAAACCACTATTTTATGGTTTATCTTGTGCTCAATTGAGTGGTTTTTATCTACTCTTTACCCACTTATTCATAATATTTGCATGGTTTTATATTTCCTTCCTGATTTTGTGCTATGATTGAAAACATGCTTCTTTGATCTTATATTTGCTTATTATTAATCCTCTCTTATTACCATTAGATGCCTTGATATGTGTGTTAAGTGATTTCAGAGATTATAGGGCAGGAATGGCTCAGAGGATGGAAAGGAAGCATGCAAAAGTGGAAGGAATACAAGAAGTTGGAGAAATTGCTAAGTTGTCCAGCTTGACCTCTTCACACTCAAACGGCTATAACTTTAGCTACAGAGGTCCAAACGATGCGGTTCCAGTTGCGTTGGAAAGCTAACATCCGGGGCTTCGATTTTGAATATAATTTGCCATATCTGCCTAAAGAGCGGATAATTTATACGCTTTTTGGCATTATTTTTAGTATGTTTTTAGTAGAATCTAGTTACTTTTAGGGATGTTTTTATTAGATTTTATATTAAATTCACATTTTTGGACTTTACTATGAGTTTGTATGTTTTTCTGTGATTTCAGATATTTTCTGGCTGAAATTGAGGGACTTGAGCAAAAATCAGATTCAGAGGTTGAAGAAGGACTGCTGATGCTGTTGGATTCTGACCTCCTTGCACTCAAAGTGGATTTTCTGGAACTACAGAACTTAAAGTGGCGCGCTTTCAATTGGGTTGGAAAGTAGACATCCAGGGCTTTCCAGCAATATATAATAGTCCATACTTTGCCCAAGTTTAGATGACGCAAACTGGCGTTCAACGCTAGCTCTCTGCCCAATTCTGGCGTCCAGCGCCAGAAACAAGTTACAAGTTGGAGTTCAACGCTAGAAAAGGATCCAAAGCTGGCGTTGAACGCCCAAAACAGCCTCTGCACGTGGAAAGTTAAAGCTCAGCCCAAGCACACACCAAGTGGGCCCCGGAAGTGGATTTATGCATCAATTACTTACTTCTGTAAACGCTAGTAACTAGTTTAGTATAAATAGGACTTTTTACTATTGTATTTTATTCCCGGATTGTATTTTTGAATGCCTCCAGATGATTAGCCATGCAGTGACAGCGCATCGGACCATTTTCACAGAGAGGATGGGACGCAGCCATCGACAATGGTGATGCCTCCAGACGATTAGCCATGCAGTGACAACGCATCGGACCATTTTCCAGAGAGGATCAAAAGTAGCCATTGACAACGATGAAGTCTTACATAAAGCCAGCCATGGAAAGGAGTAGGAATGATTGGATAAAGACAGCAGGAAAGCAGAGATTTAGAGGAACGAACGCATCTCTATACGCTTATATGAAATTCTCACCAATGAATTACATAAGTATCTCTATCTTTACTTTTAGTTTATTTATTTATTATTAATATTCGAAAACTCCATATCCATCTAATATCCGCCTGACTGAGATCTACAAGATGACCATAGCTTGCTTCATACCAACAATCTCCGTGGGATCGACCCTTACTCACGTAAGGTTTATTACTTGGACGACCCAGTGCACTTGCTGGTTAGTTGTGCGAAGTTGTGAAGTTATGTTTGGACCATAGTTCTGTGCACCAGTGTTTGGCGCCATTGCCAGGGAAAGAACGAACAAATAATTTTACAAATTTACTAATCTGAGTAATAATTTTGCATACCAAGTTTTTGGCGCCGTTGCCGGGGATTGTTCAAGTTTGGACAACTGACGGTTCATCTTATTGCTCAGATTGGATAACTTTCTTTTCGTTTTCTTTTCAAAAAAAAAATTTCAAAAAATATTTCAAAATCCTCTCACATGTTTTCGAAAAAAATATACAAAAATCCAAAAAATTATAAAATCATAAAAATCAAAAATTTTTTTGTGTCTCTTGTTTAAGTCTTGAGTCATATTTTAAGTTTGGTGTCAATTGCATACTCATCTTGCATTTTTTGAAAATTCATGCATTCATAGTGTTCTTCATGATCTTCAAGTTGTTCTTGGTAAGTCTTCTTGTTTGATCTTGATGTTTTCTTGTTTTGCATCTTTTGTTGTTTTTCATATGCATTTTTCGTTTGTTAGAGTCTAAACATGAAAGATTTCTAAGTTTGGTGTCTTGCATGTTTTCTTTGCATATAAAATTTTTCAAAAATGTGTTCTTGATGTTCATCATGATCTTCAAAGTGTTCTTGGTGTTCATCTTGACATTCATAGCATTCTTGCATGCATTCATTGTTTTGATCCAAAATTTTCATGCATTGTATCTTTTTCATGTTTTTCTCCTTCATCATTAAAAATTCAAAAATCAAAAAAATATCTTCCCCTTTTCCTTCTCATAAATTTGAAAATTTGAATTGACTTTTTTAAAATTTTTAAAATCTAGTTGTTTCTTATGGGTCAAATCAAATTTTCAATTTGAAAATCTTATCTTTTTCAAAAATCAAACCTTTTTCATTTTTTCTTAGTATTTTCGAAAATTATAAAAATATTTTTCAAAAATCTTTTTCTTATCTTTATCACATAATTTTCGAAAATAACATCATCAATTAATGTTTTGATTCAAAAATTTCAAGTTTGTTACTTGCTTGCTAAGAAAGATTCAAACTTTAAGTTCTAGAATCATATTTTGTGATTTCTAGTGAATCAAGTCATTAATTGTGATTTTAAAAATCAATTCTTTTTCAAAACTAATTTCAACCATATCTTTTCAAAAATATCTTTTTATCTTATCTTTTTCAAAAGCTTTTTTTTTTTTCAAAAATTTGATTTTAAAATATCTTTTCTAACTTCTTATCTTCTTATCTTCTTATCTTTTCAAAATTGATTTTCAAAATTTGTTTCAACTAACTAACTAACTTTTTGTTTGTTTCTTATCTTTTTCAAAACTACCTAACTAATCCTCCTTCTCTAATTTTCGAAAATATCTCCCTCTTTTTTCAAAAATTTCTTTTTAATTAACTAATTATTTTAATTTTTGATTTTAATTTTCAAAAATTACTAATCTTTTTCAAAAACTATTTTCGAAAATCACTAACTCTTTTTCAAAAATAATTTTCGAAAATTCTCCCTCTCTCTCTCATATCCTCATCTCAAATCACTGCTCCCATCCTTACCCTTGTGTTTGGATTCTTCATTCTTCTTCACCTCTATTCCTTTTCTTCTTCTACTAACAATAAGGAACCTCTTTACTGTGACATAGAGGATTCCTCTTCTTTTCTTGTTCTCTTCTCTTTCTTATGAGCAAGAACAAGGAAAAAGGCATTCTTGTTGAAGCTGATCCAGAACCTAAAAGGACTCTGAAGAGGAAACTAAAAGAAGCTAAATTACAACAATCCAGAGACAACCTTACTGAAAATTTCGAACAAGTAAAGGAGATGGCAGCCGAACCCAACAACAATGCAAGGAGAATGCTTGGTGACTTTACTGCACCAAATTCCAATTTACATGAAAGAAGCATCTCCATCCCCACCATTGGAGCAAACAATTTTGAGCTGAAACCTCAGCTAGTTTCTCTGATGCAACAAAACTGCAAGTTTCATGGACTTCCATCTGAAGATCCTTTTCAGTTCTTAACTGAATTCTTGCAGATATGTGATACTGTAAAGACTAATGGAGTAGATCCTGAAGTCTACAGGCTCATGCTTTTCCTTTTTGCTGTAAGAGACAGAGCTAGACTCTGGTTGGAATCTCAACCTAAGGATAGCCTGAACTCATGGGATAAGCTGGTCAAGGCTTTCTTAGCCAAGTTCTTTCCTCCTCAAAAGCTGAGTAAGATTAGAGTGGACGTTTAGACCTTCAGACAGAAAGAAGGTGAATCCCTCTATGAAGCTTGGGAGAGATACAAAGGACTGACCAAAAAGTGTCCTACTGACATGCTTTCAGAATGGACCATCCTGGATATCTTCTATGATGGTCTGTCTGACTTAGCTAAAATGTCATTGGATACTTCTGCAGGTGGATCCATTCACCTAAAGAAAACGCCTGCAAAAGCTCAAGAACTTATTGACATGGTTGCTAACAACCAGTTTATGTATACTTCTGAGAGGAATCCTGTAAGCAATGGGACGCCTCAAAAGAAGGGAGTTCTTGAAATTGATACTCTGAATGCCATACTGGCTCAGAACAAATTATTGACTCAACAAGTCAATATGATTTCTCAGAGTCTGAATGGATTGCAAGCTGCATCCAACAGTACTCAAGAGGCACCTTCTGAAGAAGAGGCCTATGATCCTGAGAACCCTGCAATAGTAGAGGTAAATTATTTAGGTGAACCTTATGGAAACACCTATAACTCATCATGGAGAAATCATCCAAATTTCTCATGGAAGGATCAACAAAAGCCACAACCAGACTTTAATAATGGTGGAAGAAACAGGTTTAATAATGATAAACCTTTTCCATCATCTACTCAGCAACAGACAGAGAACTCTGAACAAAATACTTTTAATTTATCAAATTTAGTCTCTGATCTATCTAAGGCCACCCTGAGTTTCATGAATGAAACAAGGTCCTCCATTAGAAATTTGGAGGCACAAGTGGGCCAGCTGAGTAAAAGGATCACTGAAATCCCTCCTAGTACTCTCCCAAGCAATACAGAAGAAAACCCAAAAGGAGAGTGCAAGGCCATTGAATTAATCACCATGGCCGAACCCAAAGAAGGAGAGGAGGACGTGAATCCCAGTGAGGAAGACCTCCTGGGACGTCTAGTGATCAATAAGGAGTTTCCCTTTGAGGAACCAAAGGACCCTGAGGCTCATCTAGAGACTACAGAGATTCCATTGAACCTCCTTACACCCTTCATGAGCTCTGATGAGTATTCTTCTTCTAAAGAGAATGAAGATGTTACTGAAGAGCAAGTTGCCAAGTTCCTTGGTGCGATCATAAAGCTGAATGCCAAATTATTTGGTAATGAGACTTGGGGAGATGAGCCTCCCCTGTTCACCAATGAACTAAATGCATTGAATCTACTGAGATTACCTCAGAAAAAAGTGGATCCTGGAAAGTTCCTCATACCTTGTACCATAGGCACCATGACCTTTGAGAAGGCTCTATGTGACCTTGGGTCAGGGATAAACCTCATGCCACTCTCTGTAATGGAGAAGCTGGGAATCTTTGAGGTACAAGCTGCTAGAATCTCACTAGAGATGGCAGACAATTCAAGAAAACAGGCTTATGGACAAGTAGAGGACATGTTAGTAAAGGTTGAAGGCCTTTACATCCCTGCTGATTTCATAATCCTAGACACTGGGAAGGATGAGGATGAATTCATCATCCTTGGAAGACCCTTCCTAGCCACAGCAAGAGCTGTGATTGATGTGGACAGAGGAGAATTAATCCTTCAACTAAATGAGGATAACCTTGTGTTTAAAACTCAAGGATCTCTCTCTGCACCCATGAGAGGAGGCATGAAAAGCTTCTCTCACTATAGAGTCAACCAGAGCCCCCACAGTCAAACTCTAAGTTTGGTGTTGGGAGGCCACAACCAAACTCTAAGTTTGGTGTTGAACTCCCATATCCAAACTCTAAGTTTGGTGTTGGGAAGTCTCAACAATGCTCTGAACATCTTTGAGGCTCCATGAGAGCCCACTGTCAAGCTATTGACATTAAAGAAGCATTTGTTGGGAGGCAACCCAATGTTTATTTATCTAACTCTATTTTTATTGTTTTTCATGTTTTCTTAGGTTCATGATCATGTGGAGTCACGAAAAAATTAGAAAAATTAAAAACAGAATCAAAAACAGCAGAAAAAAATCACACCCTGGAGGAAGACCTTACTGGCGTTTAAACGCCAGTAAGAAGCATCTGGCTGGCGTTCAACGCCAGAACAGAGTATGGTTCTGGCGCTGAACGCCCAAAAAGGGTAGCATCTGGGCGTTTGAACGCCAGAATTGCACCCTGGAGAAGAGCTGGCGCTGAACGCCCAGAACAGGCATGGTTCTGGCGTTCAACGCCAGAAATGGGCAACAAATGGGCGTTCAATGCCCAGAACAAGCACCAATCTGGCGCTGAACGCCCAGAGTTGTGTGCAAGGGCATTTTACATGCCTAATGGGTGCAGGGATGTAAATCCTTGACACCTCCGGATCTGTGGACACCACAGGATCATCTCAGGATCTGTGAATCTCACAGGATCCCCACCCACCTCACCCTCTCTCTCCATTCATGGTCATCCCTTCTGTTTTCCATTCACCACTCACATCCATACACACGTACCTCCATCTCCTCCGTATCTTCTTCTTCTTCTTCTTCTATTCTTTCTTCTTTTGCTCGAGGGCGAGCAATATTCTAAGTTTGGTGTGGTAAAAGCATAGCTTTTTTTTGTTTTTCCATAACCATTAATGGCACCTAAGGCCCATCGAAACCTCAAAGAGGAAATGGAAGGCAAGTGCTTTCACCTCTGAGCCATGGGAGATGGAAAGATTCATCTCTAAAGCCCATTACTAAGAAAAGGATGGAGCAAACAAGAGAGCCCACTCATGGAGCTCAAGAAACACATGAGGAAGCTCATCATCAAGAAATCCCTGAGATACCTCAAGGGATGCACTTTCCTCCACAAAATTTTTGGGAGCAAATCAACACCTCCCTAGAAAAATTAAGTTCCAACATGGGACAACTAAGGGTGGAACATCAAGAGCACTCCATCATCCTTCATGAAATTAGAGAAGATCAAAAAGCAATGAGGGAGGAGCAACAAAGACAAGGAAGAGACATAGAAGAGCTCAAGGACATCATTGGTTCCTCAATAAGGAAACACCACCATCACTAAGGTAGACTCATTCCTTGTTCTTATTTTTTCTGTTTTTCGTTTTCTATGTTAAGTGCTTATCTGTGTTTGTGTCTTATTACATGATCATTAGTAATTAGTAACTATGTCTTAAAGTTATGAATGTCTTATGAATCCATCACCTCTCTTAAATGAAAAATGTTTTAAAGAACAAGAAGTACATGAGTTTCGAATTTATCCTTGAACTTAGTTTAATTATATTGATGTGGTGACAACACTTTTTGTTTTCTGAATGAATGCTTGAACAGTGCATATGTCTTTTGAAGTTGTTGTTTATGAATGTTAAATATGTTGGCTCTTGAAAGAATGATGACAAGGAAACATGTTATTTGATAATCTGAAAAATCATAAAAATGATTCTTGAAGCAAGAAAAAACAGCAAAGAACAAAGCTTGCAGAAAAAAATATATAGCGAAAAAAAATAAAAAAATAAAAATAGAAAGAAAAAGAAAAAGCAAGCAGAAAAAGCCAAAGCTCTTAAAACCAAAAGGCAAGAGCAAAAAGCCAATAGCCCTTAAAACCAAAAGGCAAGGGTAATAAAAAGGATCCCAAGGCTTTGAGTATCAGTAGATAGGAGGGCCTAAAGGAATCAAATCCAGGTCTAAGCGGCTAAACCAAGCTGTCCCTAACCATGTGCTTGTGGCGTGAAGGTGTCAAGTGAAAACTTGAGACTGAGCGGTTAAAGTCAAGGTCCAAAGCAAAAAGAGAGTGTGCTTAAGAACCCTGGACACTTCTAATTGGGGACTTTAGCAAAGCTGAGTCACAATCTAAAAAGGTTCACCCAATTATGTGTCTGTGGCATTTATGTATCCGGTGGTAATACTGGAAAACAAAGTGCTTAGGGCCACGGCCAAGACTCATAAAATAGCTGTGTTCAAGAATCATCATACTGAACTAGGAGAACCAATAACACTATCTGAACTCTGAGTTCCTATAGATGCCAATCATTCTGAACTACAATGGATAAAGCGAGATGCCAAAACTNGACTTTACTATGAGTTTGTGTGTTTTTCTGGGATTTTAGGTATTTTCTGGCTGAAATTGAGGGACTTGAGCAAAAATCAGATTCAAAGGTTGAAGAAGGACTGCTGATGCTGTTGGATTCTGACCTCCCTGCACTCAAAGTGGATTTTCTGGAACTACAGAACTCAAAATGGCTCGCTTCCAATTGCGTTGGAGAGTAGACATCCAGGGCTTTCCAGCAATATATAATAGTCCATACTTTGCCCAAGTTTAGATGACGCAAACTGGCGTTCAACGCCAGCTCTCTGCCCAATTCTGGCGTCCAGCGCCAGAAACAAGTTACAAGTTGGAGTTCAACGCCAGAAAAGGATCCAAAGCTGGCGTTGAACGCCCAAAACAGCCTCTGCACGTGGAAAGTTAAAGCTCAGCCCAAGCACACACCAAGTGGGCCCCGGAAGTGGATTTATGCATCAATTACTTACTTCTGTAAACCCTAGTAACTAGTTTAGTATAAATAGGACTTTTTACTATTGTATTTTATTCCCGGATTGTATTTTTGATCCTGTGATCACGTTTTGGGGGCTGGCCTCTCGGCCATGCCTGGACCTTTCACTTATGTATTTTCAACGGTAGAGTTTCTACACTCCATAGATTAAGGTGTGGAGCTCTGCTGTTCCTCAAAGATTAATGCAAAGTACTACTGTTTTTCTATTCAATTCAACTTATTCCGCTTCTAAGATATTCATTTGCACTTCAACCTGAATGTGATGAACATGACAATCATCATCATTCCCCCACGAACGCGTGCCTGACAACCACTTCCGTTCCACCTTAGAATGGATGAGTATCTCTTAGATTTCTTAATCAGAATCTTCGTGGTATAAGCTAGATTGATGGCGGCATTCAAGAGAGTCCGGAAAGTCTAAACCTTGTCTGTGGTATTCCGAGTAGGATTCAATGATTGAATGACTGTGACGAGCTTCAAACTCGCGAGTGCTGGACGTAGTGACAGACGCAAAAGGATAGTAAATCCTATTCCAGTATGATCGAGAACCTCCAGATGATTAGCCATGCAGTGACAGCGCATCGGACCATTTTCACAGAGAGGATGGGACGCAGCCATCGACAATGGTGATGCCTCCAGACGATTAGCCATGCAGTGACAACGCATCGGACCATTTTCCAGAGAGGATCAAAAGTAGCCATTGACAACGGTGAAGTCTTACATAAAGCCAGCCATGGGAAGGAGTAGGAATGATTGGATGAAGACAGCAGGAAAGCAAAGATTCAGAGGAACGAACGCATCTCTATACGCTTATCTGAAATTCTTACCAATGAATTACATAAGTATCTCTATCTTTACTTTTAGTTTATTTATTTATTATTAATATTCGAAAACTCCATATCCATCTAATATCCGCCTGACTGAGTTCTACAAGATGACCATAGCTTGCTTCATACCAACAATCTCCGTGGGATCGACCCTTACTCACGTAAGGTTTATTACTTGGATGACCCAGTGCACTTGCTGGTTAGTTGTGCGAAGTTGTGAAGTTATGTTTGGACCAGGGTTCTGTGCACCAGTGTTTGGCGCCATTGCCAGGGAAAGAATGAACAAATAATTTTACAAATTTACTAATCTGAGTAACAATTTCGCATACCACTGCCCCGACGCCAGGCGACGCGAACGCGTGGGTCACGCGGACACGTGACCTGGCAGAAATGCAACCCGCGCGGCCGCATGAACGACGCGGCCGCGTAACCTTTCCGCGACCTGAACATAACAGAAATCGCAGGGGGCAATTTCTGGGCTGTTTTTGACCCAGTTTGTGGCCCAGAAAACACAGATTAGAGGCTATAAAGTGGGGGAATGCATCCATTCAAAGGGGGCTTTCACAATTTACAATTTTAGGAGTAGATGTAGTTTTTAGAGAGAGAGGTTCTCTCCTCTCTCTTAGGATTAGGATTTAGGATTTCTCTTAGTTTTAGGAGTGACTCTCAATCTCAGGTTCTTTATTTTTATAGTATTTATTTTCCAAATTTAATTTATGAACTCTTCCATATTACATATAATTTTCTTAATTAATGTTATTTGAGGTATTTCAATTCATGATTGCTTTCTTTTATTTACATGATTACTGCTCCCCATCTGAAGACATTTTTTATTCAGTAAATTTACTATTTTCTTCCTTTTGGCTTTGGTTAAGTAATTGGTAACGCTTGAGCTATCAATAAAGCAGTGATTGAAATTGGGAGTTGCTCCAATAACTCTAGTCTTTCCATCGGAATTGACTAGGACCTGAGGATTAAGCTAATTAATCCACTTGATCTACCTTCATAGTTAGAGGTTAACAAAGTGAGATTAAAATCCAAATTTCATTAGTGTTGACAAGGATAGGACCTCCAGTTCTTATACCTTGCCAAGAGATTTTATTTTATTTTTATTATTATTATTTTATTTTACTTGTCATATAACATATTCCCACCTTACTTCCTAAACCCCAATTTACAAACTCATAACCAATAATAAGAACATACTTCCCTGCAATTCCTTGAGAAGACGACCCGAGGTTTAATACTCGGTTATCAATTTCAAAGGGGTTTGTTACTTGTGACAACCAAAACGTTTGTACGAAGGGATTTTTGCTGGTTTAGAGACTATATCTACAACGCGACTATTTTTATGACATTCTTTACTGGCAAAAACCCTAACGTCATGCATGCGCACAACCCTCTGTGCGTACGTACAGGTGAACATTTAGCAAAGTGTGCATACGCACAGGTCCCTGCACGTGGTTTCATTAATGAAGCACGTGATCCGCGATTTTGGGGGCCTTTGGCCCAGTTTTGGAAGGCTTGATGATGAATGGAAAGTGCTATATCAAGGGGAATTGAATCCATATGAAGACATAAGCTTTCATTTTAGGTGGTTTTACAACATAATTAGGAGTAGGAGTAGGAGTAGTGTATAAATTCTCTCCTAGGGTTTCATTTCTATTTCCATTGTAGCATTTATAGTTTCAAGCTTTGATCTTGGATTTTGCTTCTTTTATTGTAGGTATTCTCAATTTCTCTTTAATTACATCTTTTGCTTTTATTTTCTTATGGTTCAAGTTACTTTGTTTATATATACAATTTTGGTATCTAGAAGTTTTGATTGATGAATTTAGTGTTTTAAGCTTTCTTTATGCCTGGTTGATTGTCTATTGTTGATATTGTGAATATTTTGGTTATAGTTTTCATTTTCCTTTGCAATTTCTTATGTTTTGTTTTTATGCCCACCAAGTGTTTGTGAAAATGCCACTTAGTAAGTTTGAGTAGATTTTCACACCTTGGCTTGGGATTTGAGTTCCTAGGATACTAGAGTCATAATGTCTGACATTTAGTGGCTATTCTTGGGTAGTTAGTTGACTCTTGTTTCCATTGACACTAGCTTTTTACCAATTAATTTGGTAAGTTAGCTAGGACTTATAGATTAAGGTCAATTATGCTTGCTTGACCTACTCCTCGATGTTTGGGGTTAACTAAGCGAGATTGACTCATCATAGTTGCCATAGTTGTGTTTATGACGATGATAGGATTCCTTGGATCCTCTTATTCCCAAGTCAAGGCTTTTCATGCATTAATAGCATTTCTCTAAGTTTTGATCTAGCTTCCTTTTTACTTACATTTATATCAATTTTGATCATTTGTAAGTTCTTTTATTTCTTAGTTCTTTTAATCTTTCATTTATTGATTTCAAAACCCCTTTGTTCTTACAACCAAGAGTGTAACACTTCAATTGCATCCACGAGGGAGAACGACCCGATGTTGAAAGATTCTCAGTTTATATGTTTTGAATTGGAAAAGATCAAACTTTGATTGAGAGGATAGATTGTCGGTTTGGACTATACTCACAACGGAATTATTTTATCTAATTTTCGAACCGGCTCAAATCTTCTCTATCATACTCCCATTAACGAATGTGGAGGATCAACTAAGGAGCATAGTGAGGGAGTAAACTTGGAGCTTCAAGGTGAAGAAGAGGAGTTAAAGTAAGAATTAGAATAATTAGAGGAAGCCGTATTGGTTAAAGAGGAAGAAGTGGTTGAAGACCTAGGAGATGTTGAAAGTCCATGGGAACCAAAAGTTAAAGAGCCCTCAAAGGTTGAACAGGTTGATCAAGAGATGGATTCAATCATTGATGAGTTTCTATCTATAATTGAATCCTCTCACATGGGCCATGAAATTGAGGTCATAGAAGAATGTGCACAACCTCCCATACCTTTGGTAAGCAATGAAGAAGAGATTGAATTGAAAAAAAGCTACTAAGAGGAAGATGTTGAAATTGAAGAAGCTTACAAAGAGGTGGAAGTTGTCAAGGAAGAACACAAGGGAGTAGAGCTTGCAAGGACATGGGAGACACCTCTCCCCAAGCCATCACCATCCATCCTTTCACTCAAGTGGGTAAATCTCTTATCTCTAAGCTTTATGATTCCACTTGAATATGGTTTGCTTGAGATAGATGGGCAACTTAGAGCTCTTTGTGACTTAAAGAGTAAAAGGGAGATGGTTAGTGGTTGGAAACATCATTCTAGGTCTAATATGGTTGCATGCTTAAAGTTGAATTGCAAGGGTTGGAGTCATGCTACATTGAATGGGTCTAGAAAGTTGTTTGGAAGATTAAATGAGAATTCCAAGGCTAAACCACCCGGATGGAATCATGATGATCAACTTGAATACGGGTGTGAAAACAAAGTGTGGGATTCCGGATTACACAAAGAGAATCAATTTTGGGAGCTCATGGTTTGTGAAGAACTCCATCAAAGTTTGGAGCTATACTTTTGAATGATGGAGGTTATTGGAAATTCAAGCATTGGTGGAAGTTCCAAGATGAATTCAAGCACAAGCCACCCTGATGAGAGCTCCCCATAAGTCCAACTTAAGGACAATAAATAAAAGTGCTAGGTGGGTGACACCCCACCATGGTAACATCTTTTCATTTTTCTTTTTTATAAATATTGGTAAAATTAGTTTGATTTCACGTTCACCACGGTAACATCTTTTCATTTTTCCTTTTTGTAAATATTGGTAAAATTAGTTTGATTTCATGTTTTGTTTGGTTAGTTAAGTTTATTTAGTAGTCTAGTATGTTAAATAAGGTTTTATGATGTTTTGGTAGCTGTTTGGAGGTTTGGAATGCTTGTTTTGGTGCTAGAACTTGGAAAATTTTGAAAAACAGGGCACTCAGCCATGCGTACGTGTCACCCACGCGTACATGTGACCCCAAGAATTTCAACCCCTCACGCGTACGCCTCGCCCACGCGTATGCGTGACATCCAAATTTTTCAGGCGCAGTCCAAAAACCAGAGAGTTGCGCGGATAGGGTGTTGAAATTGTGCGTCTAGCACAATTTTGATCCATGCGTACGCGTGATCCACACGTACACGTCATTTATCTCTCTCTTCACTCACGCGTGCAAATCGATGATGCGTACGTGTCGCACCTCACTTCTGCAACTCACGCGTACGCGTGACATGAAGCGTACGCGTGACCCCTGTCCTGTTTCACCCACCTCTTTTTCTTCTCTTATTTCCATTTCTTTCCTTCTTCTCTCTTCTCTTCTTTTCTTTCCTTCCTTCAACCATCATCTAACACTACTAATCACCATCTATCACCAACTCTTTTAGTTAGTTAGTTAGTTATTTAGTTAGTTTAATTTCTGTTTAATTTTCTATTTTCATTATAAGTGTTGGATTATTAATCTTTTTTACTGTTTATTGCTGCTAATTACTATAGGGTGTTATTTTGACATCATTTTTGTTAATAGTCATTGTTGGATTCTTTGTTGAGGTTACAATTTGTTACTTGGTTTTGAGTTCTTAATGCATAATTTTGTGCATACCAAGTACTTGTACAATGCCTTCAAGCTTTCTAAATCTTTTAAATTGCATTTTTTGGCCACCATGTGATTTGATCTCATTATTTATGATGAGAAAATTTGTGAATTATCAATGTATTTTTTTGTTAGGTGATGATGATTGTTTATGATTGCCCTTCATTTACATCACCTATTTCATGCATTGAGATTTTGGAATTGTGGAATTGGATCGAAAGCTTACCTAGTGACATATTTTTTAGCTTTTCCACTACAAAAAAATGATATAAAATGGCATTAATATTATGGGGGTTCTATAAAAATGCCCTAATACTTGAATATTATGTCGTTTCTTACTGTTGTCGTAATTAATTTGTAATTAATAGCGGTTGTTTTGGATTCTGGCGATTTTAAAATGCCATTATCAACTTGTATAAAATGCCCAACCCTAAATTAACCCCTCCTCATTCCCACTTTGAAATGCTGCCACTGTGAGAGAAATCTTAAAGCTATGCCACTACAATCTCCTCTGTCACGATCTCTCCTCCGACAACAATCCTCTCCAGCGACGACCTCCTCTGGCGAAGTCTCCTCCAGCGGTGACCTCCTCTTGCAACGTCTTCTTCAACGGCGATATTCTCCTGCGATGATCTCCTCCTGCTAGCGGCGTCTCCTCGAGCGACGGTCTCCTCCGACAACATCTCCTCCAGTAGCGACCTCCTTCTGCAACGTCTTCTCCAGTGATGGTCTCCTTCGGTAGACTCACGAGTAGGTTCTTCTCCCTATTTTCCTTTGTTCTCTTGAAAATATTTCATTCTAATCGATTCTCTTAGGCTTGCCTTAGATTAGATGAACAAATTTAATTAATTTGGTTTGAATCTCAGCATAGTACTCAAAATGTTTCTCGTTCTTTATTCTCAACATGTATATGCTCTATTTTGTTGTTCAATTTCCATAAAAGAAAAGCGGAAAACACTCTATAAATTGATTGAAAGAGATTGATGGTGAAACCAAACACAATTTCAACTATTTCAAAATTGACTGTAACTAAATTGTTTCATCATCATCTTTTCATTGCTGTTTTAACATGGCTCTACTAGTGTCAGATGAGTTAAAACTTGAAAAGGTGATTAATTAGGCTGTTGGATTTATGTGTTCTGTGTCAAATATCAAATATGTGACACTTTCTAACTTTGGGAGTGGGAGAAATTAGAAGTTACTGAATTAACAATTATCATACTTGCAGAACTTTAACAACTATTTCAGGCTTTAATCTATGTCCCGCATATTAGAACACTCGGAGATGCTCTTATAAATCGACTGCGATATCCTCAACAAGCTGATGGAGAAATGAACCCCAACTACATGTGAGATTGTACTATGTGTCTCTTATTTTAATTTGTATCAAAATGCATTGATTAAGAATAGATGTACAGAAAATGACTAGATAAAAGGAATTGAATGGTGGGAACATATATATATATGATAAGGTGCAGCAGTGTTTTCTCAACCAGGGAGGCACATCAGAATTGAATAATAACGATTTTTCTCTATACCAAAAAGATTTTCTAAAACGAGAAAAAGAGAAAAGAAGAAACTTAATTGGGATGGTAATCTAATTATGGATTAGAGGATTCTTCTTAATTGTTTTGCTGTTATTATTATATCTCTATGGTGTAAACTAAGTAATACATACAAAACATGGTTATTATTAATAGAACACCACCACTCTACAAATAAAGCTCCTCCCCACCCACTACTACCTCATACCAACCAATTTCTACTCTTCCCGTAGGGTAAGATCTTCCACTCATCTAACTTCTTAATTACTTTCTTGTTTTCTATATATATAATCTTTTGATTTGATGGTACTTTATCTTCAACTCTGTTTCAGATAGTGGATCCATCAAACTATATCTAGTTGGAAGTGGAAGAAGCGGAATATAAAAAGATTGGTAGTTTTTGTGTATATGTATGAGAGTAAGTCAAAGGTTGTTGTGTTAAGGGAGGAGAAGCATATAAGAATATATATGGGGCAGCAATCTAGCAAGTAAGTTCTTATTAAACTTTCATCTTTCCTTATTGAATTTTTTTCATTTAATTTTTGAGTTAAATTTTTGTTGTTCTTTTTCTAATTAAGAAAAAATAAAAATTGATTAATTGAAATGATGGATGGTTCATAGAGAAACCAGAGAGAGCCTGAAGTCAGGGGGATCACATCTACACTTAGAGAACTGCATATTTATATTCTCATCATGGTTCTTTTTATTTTCTCTCAATTTCTCTCTTTATAATTACTTAGGATGAAATAAATGAAAATTCGGGCTAATATATATAGTGAAATTTTACTCCATTTATCTCTATTATCTTATTTTCTGGTACATTTTAAATTAAATTAAGTATATAAAACCAACTTTTAAGTTTTAACTAGTTAATAATATTAATTAATTTTTGTGTATTAAATTGAACTAGGATTTGTAAACTGGTATATCTAATTTATTAAGGCAATTTTGTGCGTCTTGTTCAGGAATGCATCTCTTACTATAGGAATGTGCTCACAAGGCCAGTGGGAAAAAGTTACCAAGGGTTCTTGGGTTTGATCAATGTCTCCTTTTGACCACAAGCTCTTAAATATAAGGACTACTAGCTCAACACTGGAAAATTTTGAGGTGTCTGTCGAAGAAGGTAAATGGTCTTAGTTGTGTTTGTCAAATTGATGTGTTATAGCTTCTTGTTGTGCTATTGATCCATCTTAAGAACACTGTCAACCGGCTCTAATGCTGCTCTCTCTCTCTCTCTCTCTCTCTCTCTCTCTCTCTCTCGCAAAATTTTTTGCATATCGTGTTGTATTGTTAATATTGGGTATTACTTTAACGAGTTTGGCATCCTTCTTAAGCAAATCGTTAGCATTTTATTATAGCAGCGCAATGGCAGTTGGGGTCATTTTTGTGATTCTTTACCAAGTAACTTATTACTATTCCTCGATATTTAGAACTTTAGATAGTTTGACTGTACTCTCATATGATGTTTAGGATGAGTCTTCTTGTTGAGAAATCGACCAAGACTTCATCAATTCTTCCTCTCAAGAAAACGTCGGCTCTTGTTCATGGCTTATCTTGACTGATCCAAATTTTTCTTGCAATATCTTTGACGGTCTTGGTCATTAAGGCAAAAATGCAAAACAATTACTATTCATGGCTGAAATTACATCCCATAATTCATTGGGCTGTAATTTATTTTATACTAAAAATCCCACTTAGTGAAATTTTCATAAAGCGAACACCCGAGGGCAAGCCATATGTGGTATGACTATTTCTTAAAGAAAAAAACTATTCATACACCAAACACACCACACACCTGTATCACTATTCTTCAATAATTTAAAATACATGGTGCGTGTACGGTTTTTTCTCCTTTGGCTTCCTTTATTTTAAGAACTGACCCATTCCCCCTATTTTGTACACAACCTTTGCTACTTACTTGTAGATTATCTTTTTTAATTAACAATGAAGAATTGCTCATTTTCAAGCCAATCACACTCATTCCATGCTTTCTTTTCTTCATTTTCACTCTTTCAATCACACTATTGAAAATTTAATTATGTAGCATTGTAATTCATCTATAATTTACTTCACAACCTACTTTGATCTTTCATAATAACAATTGAGACATCAATTGATCTTTTATATTAACTATTAGAAATTCTTGTGATTTATCTTTTATTTAATTCTCTAACAATTGAGGCATCAATTGATATTGTGATGGAGGTTAAAATCTTTTTTTTCTTCCACGACACTGTTGGCTCTTATAAAAATTGTGATGTTGAAAATTCTAACTGAAATTGATTTTTGATTTTGAATTTGATCAATAGTGAATAATATTTAATGGATCCTACAAGTGTTTATACAGTGTGTCAAATTGGTGTCAGGTACAAGGATGTATGCGTAGCAGGATTGTTTCTTCAATTTGATGAAAGTCAAACTTTGTTTCTTCCATTTCATTGCTCATGATTGTGCTGTAATTTATAGCTCCCCTGTCCAATGTCCCTTTTACTTTTAATATTCTCTCTTTAATTGCATATATATTGTAACTAGCACTAGCAGGTAATTAAGTAGCAACATCATTTAATTTATATATACAAATCTTGCTTTAATTGTGAAGAAAAATGATCTAATTCTATTGGCTTTGCTTGAAAAATTTTGAAGGGTTAGCACTTTCCGTTTGCATGTTGATTAGTTTGTGTTTCATTCTAAAATCTCCTAGATAGCTGGTAATAATTAATTAGACATTATTATATAATAATAATAATAATAATAATAATAATAATAATAATAATAATAATAATAAGAAACCAAGCTGTGAAATGAAAATTTATTAAAATGAATATGATTTTCTTTCAGGCAAAAATTAGGCGTGAAAATAAGCACTCTAAAAGCAAATAATCAAGACAAGAAGGATTGGAGTGAGGACAGAGATTCTCATGACAAAGTGCATCAAAAGCTATGATGGAGATTTTATGTATTAAGAATTATATGTTAAAACATTTATAATTAAAAAATTATATTATGTTAGATACTTTATTTGTATAGGGGTTATTATTTTTTATTTTTAATACTAAAAAATAATATATTATGTTTAATTATGTTTAATACATTTTTTATGAGTTATATAATATTTTATTTATGAGTATTGATTTTTTGTTATTGAAAAAGTTTAATAAAAAAATTATTTGTTTAATTCGATAAAAATGACGGTTAAAATTTGTCTTTGTAAATGATAAAAATGTTACTTTTGTCCGGTAAAAAGGGCGGTTTGTAACTGCCATTTTAAACAACATAAAATGCCATTTTAACTCAATAAAAATGGCGGTTTCAAACGCCATTTTAACCAACTAAAAATGCCATTTTAACCAATCAAAACGCTGCTCTGTCAGGGTAAAAACAGCGGTTCGTAAACACCGTTTTAACTAACCAAAAATGCCATTTTCATTCTAGAAATAATGGCGATTTGAACTTCCATTTTAACCAATCAAAACTGCCATTTTAACCTTGGAAATAACGGCGGTTTGAACTGTCGTTTTAACCAACAACAAAAATGCCATTTTATTTGGAAATAATGACGGTTTGCACTGCCATTTTAACCTATCCAAAAACTACGTAATAATTAGAATGGCACCCAAAATTACGTCGTTTTTTAAAACCACCGTTTCTGGTAATAATGGCGGTTTAAACCGCCGTAAATACCCAAAAAACTGCCATTTTAACTAGATTTTTTTGTAGTGTTCAAGCTTTGTGGACCATGATTGCTATGTGATTGATTTTCACTTCTATCTTCTTTGTCCTAAGTTCCATATCACCCATGTATTTCACCTCTATGTCATTTAGGTGTTGCAAACAAACTTCAATTTGTGTCATTGTTTGATGTGTGAGCTTTATATTTCAATTGGTTCACTAAGTTTACTTGCACATCAATCAATGTCCCTTCATTATCCAATTCACAATTGCTTGATTATTTGCTTGAGTGCTTTCATGCTTCTTTATTACTTGTTTGTTTATCTTAACCTACAAGTTTTCTTTAAAGTATTTCAAGCACACTAGAATGAGTGAAGTGCTTACTTCTTTTGTGTAATTGTGACATAGCTCTCTATGCTAATGTGTGTGATCTAAATGGCGCCCAATTTAGAATTCACACACTTGTTTCACCCATGTCACATATTGAGTCACTCACTTTATTTTAGTAATCATCACCTCATTCCAACAATTTACGCTTCCTTACTTTTGCATTTTCTCATCTTACTATGCTATTTTCTATTTTTCATGGGTAAATCATCATAAACAAAGACGGAAGTGAGAGAAAGAATATGTAGTAGCCGGTTGATCCACCAGCTGAATGTGGCAATCCAGAAAGTCACCGTACCCCTTTGCTCATCTTCTGAATGCACTGAGGATGGTGCAGACTTTTAAGTGTGGGGAGGTCGTCTGACCGATCGGCCATTTTTGGGTGACAAATTTCTAATCCCAACACTTTTGCATTTCATTTTTAGGTCTTTTAGAATTTTAGTTGCATTTTCTTAGTTTGCATATATATAATAAGCTTAGCCAAAATAATAAAATTTTTCAAGGATGTTATCTATAGGGTACCCCAATTGATTTGAGTAAATTTTTTTTAGAACTTGCTTGAATCATATATATTGTGAAACATGTTTTTTTGAGCTAAGAACACATAAGCATGTGAGTTTTGAGCCTAATTGTGTGGTTACATCATATAACCACTATTTTCATTCTTGTGTGTATTATTCTCTTTCTATGATTGTAATCTTTGATTTGTTTGATTCTTTATGTCCATTATTTTGTGTATAAATGCATTTAAATAATTGAGGCTATCGTTTCATTTAGCTCACTTACCCAAATAGCCTACCTTTTATCTACCATTGTTAGCCAATTTTGAGCTTATGCTAAACCCCTTTTGTTCTTAATTTTAGCACATTACAAGCCTTAAAGTGAAAAACAATAAATGTCTTAATTTAGATCTTTGATTAGCTTAGGATAGTGAGAGTGTTTATCATTTAATAGTGGAAAGTTTGGGACATTGGGTAGAGATAAAAGTGTGTTTTTGTATTTTTGTTAAAAATCATGGGAATTGGGTACGTACTCATGCATTAAACGTTTAAACCATATGCATTGGTATCTTTATATATAATTCATCAAAAATAAAAAGAGAAAAACAAAAGAAAAATAAAAAGAAAAAAATAGAAAAAGAAAAAAAAGAAAGGAAAAAGAAAAGCAATAAAAAGGGGACAATATGCCCCAAAGTGAAATTCAATAATAATCAATGCATATGGGTTATGATTGAAAAGAATGCATGAGTGTATAAAAAACTGAAGAATGGGTAGTTAGGTTAGCATTTGAATTTTATAGGTTGTTAGATGGGTTAGGTGGGAAGCTTAGGTTAATCAAAGATTCAAATTTCAAGCTCACTTGACCATATGCACCCTTACCTTTACCCTAGCCCCATTACAACCTATGGGAAAGTCCTCATGATATTTCTATGCATGCATTGAATAATTGTTGATTGTTAGATGAAAAATACATCTTGGAAAGCATGATTAGAAGAGAATTGAGTGAATCAACCCTATACACTTGAGCGACCAGAGCAGATACACATTCGGTGAGGGTTCGATTTCTCAATTACATGTTTTCACCTATGATTATCTCTTTTCTTGCAAGTTTGTAAAATCTTTTCAATAACTCAATTTAATTGTGGGTTTGATTTGATTGATATTACTTTAGCCCTTGTGTTCATATATTTATTCTTGGGAATTGATTTATTTTGACTAAGTAGTTGCAATCATGTAGATAGGTTGCAATTAGATAGTTTACTTGCATTGAATAAATGTTAGTACCCTTTGTCTCTTTCTTGGTTTAGCATGAGGACATGCTTGGTTTAAGTGTTGGGAGGTTTGATAAACCCCAATTTTGTGGTTTATCTTGTGCTGAATTTGGGGGATTTTATCAACTTATCTCACATTTATTCAATGAAATAGCCTGCTTTTGTAATTCTCCCTAAATTTGTGCTTAAGAGTGAAAACATGCTTTTTAAGCCTTAAAATTGCTAATTTTAATTCGCTTTAATTCCATTCGATGCCTTGATATGTTTGTTGAGTGATTTCAGGTTCATAAGGCAAGTATTGGATGGAAAAAGTGAAGAGAAAGCATGCAAAGTGGAGAATTCATGAAGAAATGAGCATTTGGAGAACTAAAGGCCACGCGCACGGGTCATCCACGCGTACGCGTGAAAAGTACATTCATGGCCATGAGCACGCGTCACCCACGCGTACGCGTGAGGAAGAAATTTGCCAGCGACGCGCATGCGTCAACCACGCGCACGCGTGACGCTGATCACGTGACCTCATTAAAGTGAATTCGCTGGGAGGGGGATTTCTGAGCTTTCCAGGCCCAAATCCAACTCATTTCTGAAGCTATTTGATGCATAACTCAAGATGGGTCTTGGGGGAGCAATTAGATTAGCTTAGGATCATGTAGGGTAGTTTTCTAGAGAGAGATGCTCCCTTTTCTCTAGAATTAGGGTTCTTAGGTTAAT
This sequence comes from Arachis ipaensis, assembly GCF_000816755.2. Classification (NCBI taxonomy): domain Eukaryota; kingdom Viridiplantae; phylum Streptophyta; class Magnoliopsida; order Fabales; family Fabaceae; genus Arachis; species Arachis ipaensis. The sequence goes on along the minus strand of NC_029794.2, from coordinate 2,391,151 downwards.
TTTCCTCTTAGATTTAGGGTTTAATTCTTGCTTTTATCTTGTTTTCTTTACAATTTCTTGCTCTATTGTCTTGATTTCTGATGCACGGAAACTTGTCTCTCAACAAATTTCTCTCGACAAGTATACCGAATTGTCGTCAAGTAAAACTCACAATAGAGTGAGGTCGAATCCCACAGAGATTAACGGATTAAGCAATCAATGGTTAATTGATTATCCTAGTTAGACGAATCGTATTGGAGTGATAAGTAACAAGGAAAGGTAAATGGCATAAAAGTAAAGAAAGTAATAGAGTGCAGAGAAGTAAAATGGCAAGAAAAGTAAATGTAAGAACTAAAAATAAAATGAAAATTGGGATCAAGAGATATTGCAATTCTCCGGATCAAGTTCATTCTCATCTCTTCCTCAATCAATGCATTCATTGATCTCCTTGGCAATCTTAAGTGATTGGATCCCAATTCCTTGGTAATTCAATCTCTTAAATCTTGATCAATAGCCAATTCCTTGGTCTAATTGCTCATGAGAAGAGATGAAGTTTGGTCACTGATTATACCACACACATTCATAGATCAAAGTATTGGTAGGATTAAATGTCACAATATCCATCCAACCCCCAACCTAATCCAATGTGAGAGAGCATTTCTAGCATGATTTTCTCATTCTTCTTCCAAGGTTCAGAGGAAATCCAAGTATGAGCAATTTCTCTTCCGAGACAATTATTCAATCGGATGAAGATCGAAAGCTCTCTAGTAAAATCAAGAGAAAAGAAAGAAGAAGAAGAATAAGAACTACAATTGATCCATTGAATCACAATAGAGCTCTCTAACCCAATGAAAAAGTTAGTTGATCATTGCTCTACCAAAATAGAAAAGAAAGAAAGTGCAGAAAAGTAAAGATGAAGATTAAAACTAAAATGAAAACTTCAAAATTCATAAATGAAAAGTACAAAGAAAAGAAAGAGAAAGAAAAGTGTGTGAGGGGAGGGAGTCCGAAGACCCCTCTTTAATCCCCTATTTTTCAGTATGTCCCTCTTGAATGTAAAAACTAAGGCCCTTATATAGGCTCTCCTAAATTACAAAATGAAAGCAAATTACAATTAAATGAAAATTCCTATTCTAGATGCTTCTTGTGGCCTTGATTGGTTGACACTTGTGGGCTTGCTTCCTTGAGGTTGGGTGGTCCTTGAAAGAGAAGTGAATCAAGTTGAGGTCCAGGTGCTAATCATTAGTGCCACCGTTAGCCTCACTAATGCTACATGTGTGGCATTAGTGCTGAAGTTAGTGTGGCTAACGTCACACTTGCTACCCAGTTGGTGTTTTTGGGGCTTAAAAGATGCATCTTGTTTGTGCTCCAATTTTATACCCACTATGGACTATTATATATCGTTGGAGAGCTCTGAATGTCAGCTTTCTAACTCAACTAAAATCACCTCAATTGGACCTCTGTAACTCAAGTTATGCTCATTTGAAGTGGACAAGGTCGCTGGCCTAGTCGCTGGCATTATTGGAAAACGTGAGTGCCAATAACGTCCGCGATCAGGGGATGAAATTTTCCAGGTTCTGGAGCCCAAAATTAATTTCCACCCCATACTATTATATAGTGTTGGAAAGCCCTGGATGTCTACTTTCCAACACTTTTGGAAGCGCATCATTTGGAGCTCTACAGATCGAGTTACACTTCTTGGAAGGTGAAGAGGTCAGCTGGCCTTACTACAGGTTGATACCATGTTCATCTTTGCACTTTCGGGGCAGGTTTTCTCCCTCAAATTTAGTGTCCACCATATAGTGCCATATATGCTTGGAAAGCTCTGGAATCTTACTTTCCAATGCCACTAAAATCACCTCATTTAGAGTTTTGTGGCTCAAGTTATTCTTGTTTGAAAAAGGCATGGTCAGGCTGCCAGGTGAGACTTTTGCCCACGTTAACTACCACCTTAATGTAGTTAACGTGGCCATTAACGTGGGTCTTTTTGCTTCGCAAATGTTAGTGGAGATCACCTTTTCCACTAACGTTGGCATCTCCCTTTCCTTCCACGTTAGTTCCCACGTTAATGTAGTTAACGTGGAAGCTAACGTGGGTCTTTTTGCTTCGCAAACGTTAGTGGCACTCACTTTTCCACTAACGTTGGCATCTCCCTTTCCTTCCACGTTAGTTCCCACGTTAATGTAACTAACGTGGGTCTTCTTGCCCCTTCGCTAACGTTAGTGGTGTTTACTTTTACCACTAACGTTCCATGCTCTCCTTCTTCAAAGTTAATGCCATCAACTTTCTCATTAACGTTGGGGCTTCTCTTTTCTTCCACGTTAATGGCCACGTTAGTGGCACTAACGTAGCCACTAACGTGGCTCTTCTCTGCTTCTTGTTACCTGAAATCAATCAAACAAAGTGCATTAAAGTCTTGCTCTTAATCATGGGATCATGCATCATCCAATTTATCATTCAATTCATGCATAATTCTCATGAAAGCATTCAAAATTCACAATGTTGCTTGAATCATGGTATGATTGCATTTTCAACTGAATACTTGCTTATTTCCTAATAAAATGCATGAAACCAACCTAAAGCATACAAAAAATGGCTAGTTAAACTAGCCAAGATGCCCTGGCATCAATTTCCCTATCTTTTCTTGTTAATTTCTTATTCTGGTTATTTTTATGCTTATGAGCACTCTTGTTAATTTGGATTTTTTTTAATGCAATAATTGAGCTTTTAAATTGATGTTAAATTGAGCTTTTATTGTTATTTTCTTGCTTTGGGTAGTTGTAGATTTATTATTCTTGCAATTTTATGATGCTTTCCTTTTATGCCTTCCAAGTGTTTGACAAAATGCTTGGTTGGATGTTAGAGTAGCTTTTTGAGCATTCTTGGCTTGGAAAGAGAAATTGGGTAATCTTGAGTCATTAATACCCAATTCAAGTTGGGGATCTATAGTTGTTAATATTATTTCCATTGACTCTAATCTCTTGCTAATTCAATTAGTAAATTGATTAGGACTTTTGGATCGAGATTAACTAGTCTTATTTGACTTTCTCCCTATGTTGAAGATAACATTGTACCTTCTTTCAATGTTGGAGATGACTTATAGGATTAGCTCTTGTCAATTATTGCATGATAATTAATGACTAGGATAGAAAGCCTAGATTCTCAAGCCTTTCCATGAATGCCTCTTTTTAGTATTTGTTATCTTTAATTGTTGCTTTACTTTCTTGCCATTTATTTTCTTGCCTTTTTATCAACCAACTCCCTTTGATCTCAGAACCAATAATTTGGCATTCAATTGCAATTCCTAGGGAGAATGACCCGGGACTAATACTCTCGGTTATTTTTATTGGGTTGGACTTGTGACAACCAAAATTCAACTTTGATTTGAGGATCGATTGTCGGTTTAGGCTATGCTCACAATGAAATTATTTTGTTAAATTCCGAACCGGTAAAAATCTTCACATCACCATGTCTTATCTGTCAAACACGATTTTGTGTCTCTGTGTTTCTATCTCAATGTCCGGTGCCGGTAAACAAATGAACCCTTAGGTGTGTGTTGTAGTGTCACTTAACACATCACATTAGCAAATTTTGACCAATCAACAAAGAAAGTGATGAAAAGACTACCATGACTAATTTAAAATCTTTAAAGAAAGAGTTTAATTTAAAAAAATTCTAGGACCAATTTGAAAAACGAGTGATCTTTCAGGAACTAATTTGACCATTTAGTCGTACTTTAGGCTGCGTTTGTTTCTAAGAACAGGACAGGACAAGACACTGAGAACAGGACAAGACAAGACACTGATGGACAGAGACACAAAATTTTGTGTTCTTGTATTCTGTTTGGTGATAAACTAGAACAAATTATGAAAATTCAATTTATTCTCATTTTTTTTTTCATTCAAAAAATTTGAGATGAAAATATAACAATAAAAAATATAATTATGAAAATTTAACAAGAATAATGAAAGAAAAAATAAAAAATAAGTTGTGTCCCTTGTTAGTGTCTCCGTGTCCTTCCTGTCAGGATGGACACAAAATACACTAATTCAGTGTCTCTGGACACATTGTCTCTATCTATGTTTCCTCTGCCAAACACGATTTTGTGTCTCAGTGTCCCTGTCTCAGTGTTCTGTCTCTGTAAACAAATGCAGCCTTAAATATGAACTAAGGGCATTTTTTGTTTTTAAACTAATGCTATAAGGATCTTTTAGTCTCTTAAAATAGAATCCACAAAACAAATTTTAAATTTTTCTTAAAGTTTAACTTTGTTTGAGTTATAAAGAAGGTATTTTGATTTTTTTATATGAACTAAAAGTGTAATTAAGGTTTTTTTAAATCAAATTCAAATTTTTTATTTCTAATACAATCAAACAGGATGAATTAATTTTATAATGGCATTTTAGATTTATTTTTTAAAACATTAACGATAAAAGGTTGTTGTTCCGAGTTGTTATCTGAAATCAAGGTGGATTTTGAACTTGGACATGAGGTCCAAACACTTTAAGTTAAAGGTTCTAACTTGTTCGTCGAGATGATAGTTATTTCTGACCCATGTGGGCGACGCCATGTAGACTGAACTTGTCGTTGTTGAGTCGACTTAGATGCAGCTTATTTTATAGTTTATCCATTCTTTATTCAGAATGTTGGCTGGACCATGTTTAATGAGTGTAGGTATGAACAATTGCTTTGTTCTTTCTAAAATTAGTTACGAGAGAATTTTAATTTTTAGAGTTCACATTTACTATGCCTAATACAATTAAACAAACTTTATTCTAAAAGCGTATTTTAGTGTTTTTAAAATTAATGCTAAAAAATAATTGTTTTTTAAATGAATTTGGTGGGTATTTTAGCCTTTCTACAATTAAATTTAAAATTTAATTTGTAATATAATTAAAAAAACTTAAACATAAAAGAGCATTTTAGTCTGTTTGATATTAATCCTAAAATACTAACTTTTAAGAATATTAAAAAAGTTATTAACCCTTTTAAAAAATTAATGTATAATTATACCTAAAGATTCAAATAATATGCTATCTACATAGATTACACATGTGTCTTGTTGTTTTTCATCGCAATTATGTTTTTAATTGAGACAAATGTATTCACGTTTGATTATTTTATTCATGACCTTAAAATTATTGGTGATATTTTTATTATTTTTGTCATTTAAAATTATTTTTTTTGGCATTTAGATTCTTGAAAATATTTTTAGTAATTTATTTTTATTTTTCTACTTCTTGGTGACATAACTTGCTTTTATTAGATAGACTAATTTATTTATAATTCTTTACAAGATATTATATACTATATTTTGATTATCCAATTTTTTTTAAAATTGATTAAGAGACAAATTTATATATTTTCAGTTTAAAAAATGAATTTATATTTTAAATTAATTTTTTTCATGCCTTTTGATAAACTATGTTTTATTCATGTAAATATTTTTTTACTTAAGAAAAAAAAAAGAAGAAGAACTCCAACCCAATTTCATCTCGAAAAAACCCAATAATGTCCATTTTTATCGCATAAAGGCATAAAGTCATAATAAAAACTATTCCTAGAAATTTGTACGGTTCACTCTAAGTTAGCGAATTAGCTATAACCACTCCTGCAAAGCTGCTCCCTGATTAAAAACAAAAGCTGAAAACTGCTGTACCTACAATACATGTGTCATTATAGCAAGGTTCTGAAATCGAACCAGTCATCGAATCGCTCTAACTATTAATTCATTGGTTCAACCAGTTTCACCGTAGTTCAATTGAAAATCTGTTTTTAATAAAATAATACATAAAATATAAATACACACAGTAAAATATAATTATAGTCTAATATAAATTTAAAATATTATCCAAAGTAAAAATATTACATAAACCACAATGTTGTGATCTCTTTTAAATACAGAGTCAAAAGTCAAATTAAAAAAAAAACCATAAAATGCAATATGATAAACTATTCAAGATTATTCAGAATTCTACACCACATAGTGACGAAAAATCACACTTCACGGATTAACTAACAACAATAACAGTTTAAAAAATACCTAGAAGAGAGCATACTGAGTAGTGAGCACACAAGGAGACAGGGCACAATTGAAGGGGCTGACGTGGCTGAAGGGGAGGAGCACATTAGAGGATGCTTGTACCAAGACAGCTCTATGTGATCTCGGGGCAAGTATCAACCTAATACCTGCATCCACTATCAAAAGGCTTGGTTTGACTGATGAAGTTAAACCAACCCGAATATGCCTCCAACATGCTGATGGCTCCATTAAAATTCCATCAGGCATAATTGAGGACATGATTGTCAAGGTTGGGCCATTCGCCTTTCCCACTGACTTTGTAGTGCTGGAAATGGAGGAGCACAAGAGTGCAACTCTCATTCTAGGAAGACCATTCCTAGCAACTGGACGAACCTTCATTGACGTCCAAAAAGGGGAGATAACCCTGAGAGTCAATGAGGATGAGTTTAAGTTGAATGCTGTCAAAGCTATGCAGCATCCAGCCACATCAAAAGACTACATGAGCAGTGATATTATTGACTCCCTGGTGGAAGAGGTCAATATGACTGAGAGTCTCGAATCAGAGCTTGAGGACATTTTTAAAGATGTTCAGCCTGATATAGAGGAACCAAAGAAAACAGAAGAACCTCTGAAGACTCCTCAAGAAGAGGAGAAGCCTCCTAAACCCGAGCTCAAACCACTACCACCATCCCTGAAATATGCATTTCTGGGAGAAGATGACACTTTTCCCGTGATCATAAGCTCTGCTTTAGAGCCACAGGAAGAGGAAGCACTAATTCAGGTGCTAAGGACACACAAGACAGCTCTTGGGTGGTCCATAAGTGATCTCAAGGGCATTAGCCCAGCCAAATGCATGTACAAGATCCTATTGGAGGATGATGCTAAGCCAGTAGTTCAACCACAGAGGCGGCTGAATCCAGCCATGAAGGAGGTGGTGTAGAAAGAGGTCACTAAGCTACTAGAGGCTGGGATTATTTATCCTATTTCTGATAGCCCCTGGGTGAGCCCTGTCCAAGTTGTCCCTAAGAAGGGAGGCATGACAGTAGTTCATAATGAAAAGAATGAACTGGTTCCTACAAGAACAGTTACAGGGTGGCGTATGTGTATTGACTACAGAAGGCTTAATACAGCCACCAGAAAGGATCATTTTCCTTTACCATTCATAGACCAGATGCTAGAGAGACTAGCAGGTCATGAATACTACTGCTTTTTGGATGGCTATTCAAGTTAAAACCAAATTGCAGTAGATCCTCATGACCAAGAGAAAACAGTATTCACATGTCCATCTGGAGTATTTGCCTACAGAAGGATGCCATTTGGTCTGTGTAATGCACCTGCAACCTTTCAAAGGTGCATGCTCTCTATCTTCTCTGATATGGAAGAAAAAATTCTGGAAGTCTTCATGGATGACTTCTCAGTATTTGGAGACTCATTCAGCTCCTGTCTTGACCATCTAGCACTTGTTCTGAAAAGGTGCCAAGAGACTAACCTGGTTTTAAATTGGGAGAAATGTCACTTTATGGTGACTGAAGGAATTGTCCTTGGGCACAGAATTTCAAACAAGGGAATAGAGGTGGATCAAGCTAAGGTAGAGGTAATTGAAAAATTACCACCACCTGCCAATGTAAAGGCAATCACAATCTTTCTAGGGCATGCAGGATTCTATAAGAGGTTCATAAAGGATTTTTCAAAAATTGCAAAACCTCTGAGCAATCTGCTAGCTACTGATACACCATTTATCTTTAACACAGAGTGTTTGCAGGCCTTTGAGACTCTGAAAGCTAAGCTGGTTACATCACCAGTCATTTCTGCACCAGACTGGACATTACCATTCGATCTAATATGTAACGTTAGTGATCATGTCATTTGTGCAGTATTGGGACAGAGGCATAACAAGCTTCTACATGTCATTAATTATGCTAGCCGTATTTTAAATGACGCACAGAAGAATTACATAACCACAGAAAAGGAGCTGCTTGCAGTGGTTTATGCCAATGACAAGTTCAGATCTTATTTAGTAGGATCAAAAGTGATTGTGTACACTGATCATGCTGCTCTAAAATATCTCCTCACAAAGTAGGATTCAAAACCCAGACTCATAACATGCGTGTTGCTTCTACAAGAGTTTGATATAGAAATAAGAGACAGAAAAGGGACAGAGAACCAAGTAGCTGATCACCTGTCCCGGATAGAACCAGTAGCAGGAGCGTCACTCCCTCTTACTGAGATCTCTGAAACCTTTCCAGATGAGCAACTCTTTGCCATTCAGGAAGTACCATGGTTTGCAGACATTGCAAACTATAAAGCTGTGAGATTCATACCCAAAGAGTACAGTAAACAGCAAACAAAAAAACTGATTTCTGATGCAAAGTACTACTTGTGGGATGAACCATATCTCTTTAAGAGGTGTGCAGACGGAGTAATCTGTAGATGTGTGCCTAGAGAAGAGGCACATAAGATCCTATGGCATTGCCATGGATCACAATATGGAGGTCATTTTGCAGGTGAGCGAACAGCCACAAAATTTCTCCAATGTGGTTTCTACTGGCCTACTCTCTATAGAGACTCCCGAGAGTTTGTACGTAATTGTGACAGTTACCAGAGAGCTGGTAATCTACCTCACGGTTATGCCATGCCTCAGCAAGGGATCTTAGAGATTGAGTTGTTTAATGTATGGGGTATTGACTTCATGGGGCCTTTTCCACCATCATACTCAAACACTTATATTCTGGTGGCAGTAGACTATGTATCTAAATGGGTAGAGGCAATTGCAACACCCACTAATGATACTAAGACAGTGATGAAGTTCCTCCAGAAGCATATCTTCAGCAGGTTCGGTGTCCCTAGGATACTGATCAGTGATGGAGGCACTCATTTCTGCAATAAACATCTTGACTCTGCTTTGGTCAGATATGGAATTAACCATAAAGTGGCAACTCCATATCATCCACAGACAAATGGGCAGGCTGAAGTCTCAAATAGAGAACTAAAACGAATCCTGGAATGGACTGTAAGTACCCGTAGAAGGGATTGGGCAAGAAGTTTGGATGATGCTCTGTGGGCATACAGAACCACATTCAAGACTCCTATAGGGACCTCTCCATACTAGCTTGTGTATGGAAAAGCTTGTCATCTGCCAGTGGAACTGGAACACAAGGCCTACTTGGCAACCAGGTTCCTAAACCTTGATGCTAAGGTAGCTGGAGAGAAGATATTACTCCAGTTGAATGAGGTAGAGGAGTTCAGACTCAATGCTTTCGAAAATGCTAAAATCTACAAGGAGAAAGCAAAAAGATGGCATGACAAAAGGCTGTCATCTAGAGTCTTTGAGCCAGGACAGAAGGTCCTGTTGTTTAACTCTAGGCTCAGATTGTTCCCTGGGAAATTGAAATCTCGGTGGAAGGGACCATATGTGATTACAAGTGTGTTACCATATGGTTATGTAGAGCTTCAAGATATTGATTCTGACAAAAGGTTCATTATTAATGGACAGAGAATCAAACATTATCTTGAAGGCAATATTAAGCAAGAAGGCTCAAAACTGAGACTAAATTAAAAGCTCAGTAAAGTCCAGCTAAAGACAATAAAGAAGCGCTTGCAGGGAGGCAACCCATCCATTATAAAAAATTAGATGTTTATAATAATTAGATAAGTCTATTTAATTTTGCTACTCATGTTAGCTAATGCATTTCAGTGAATAAGTTAGGAAAATGGAGGTTCAGGACATAAAACAGAGGAATCACAGAGAAAAAGAGCTCACTAGCGTCAAAATGCCAGTAAAGGGGTATTTTGGGTGTTAAACGCCAGAATGGCTACCATTCTGGGCGTTTAACGCCAGAAAAGGTATCATTCTGGGCGTTAAACGCTAGAATGGGCAGCATTCTGGGCATTTAATGCCAGAGACAGCAGCATCCTGGGCGTTCAGAAAAAAGTCCAGTAACAAAGGCTTTCTGGCGTTTAACGCCAGCCAGGGTACCTGGCTGGGCGTTAAATGCCCAAAATGGCCACCAGATGGGCGTTAAACACCAGAATGGCTATCATTCTGGGCGTTTAACGCCAGAACATCAAGGGGGAGGTAATTTCGTTTTCAATTCAATTTTTTTTCAAATTTAGATGTTTTAATTCAAAATTTTATGCATCAAAATATTACAAACATTCATTTTTTAATTTCCATTCCTAAAAATTAATAATCTTATAAATTATTTTTAATTCTTTTTCAATTCTTTTCAATTCTTTTTCAAAACTCATTCATCTTTCCAATTTCTTTTTAAATCTTTTTAACTCATTCATATTATCTTTTTATTTCTTAGATGCATAAACAAAAATTCAGATTTAACTTCCTTATATCTTTTTCATATCTTTTAAATTTTGAAAAAAAATCTTATCTTTTTCACATCATGTTTATCTTTTATCAATCATATCTTTCAATCATATCTTTTTCTAAAAATTTAAAACCCATTCCCTTCCTCCCTTTTAAATTTACATTCGGCCATCCCCTTTAACCCATCATTCGAATCCTTCTCTCCATCTCTTCATCTTCTTTTTATTTTTGCTTGAGGACAAGCAATTCTCTAAGTTTGGTGTGATTTCCATGATCCCTGAGCTAAACCAAACGAATCTCATGCCTCCCAAAGGAAGACAAACCGCTTCAAGAGGGAAGAAAGAAAGTAATCTAAAACTACCTTGGATGCATGAGAATTTCTGCACCAAAGAACATGCAGACCATTACTTCAAAATTGTGTGCAGAAGATCAGTGATCCCGGAAGTTAAGTTCAATCTAAAAGAAGATGAATACCCGGAGATCCAAGAGCAGATTCAAAACAGGGGCTGGGAAGTCCTGGCTAATTCTGAGATACATGTTGGAAGAAACATGATCCAGGAATTCTTTGCAAATCTGTGGATGACGAAGAAGCAAAGATTCAAGAAAACCAAACTAGGAGAATCAATAATATGATCCAGATTCTAAATTCCAAAAGATGCCAATGACACTGACCTTCAAAAGAAAGTGAGATGCCAAACCAATTCAGAAATCAAGAGGCTAACTGCCGCATTCCAAAAATTGGAGCTATGTTTCATTGAGAGCTCTGAAAATTACTATAATCCGCTCTTCTTTATCCTATTTTGCTTTTGGTTTCTTGGGGACAAATAACAGTTTAAGTTTGGTGTTCTGATGAGCGAATATTTTATACACTTTTAGTGCTATTTTCTTATTGTTTTGTTTAGCTTTATTAAGTTTTAATAATTTTTGTGCAAAAATCACTTCTTGGATGCTACATTGAGTTTTTTTGGTTTTTCTACAATTTTAGGTGATTTTTGGATGATTTTAGCAAGCTGTGAAAAAAGGCATGATTCAGAGAGAGAGAAAGAACTGCAGATGCTGTCAGATTCTGACCACCGTGCATTTGAACAGGAATTTCTGGAGCTACAGAGGTCCAATTGATGCGCTCTCAATGGAATTGAAAATCTAACTTCCTAGGCATTCTAGCAATATTTAATAGTCTATACTTTGCTTCAGAATTGAGGGTCCAAAACGAGCGTTAAAGTCCCAACTGACATTTTGTCTGTACAACAGCGTCCCAAAGGGAGTCTCAGCTCGCGATTCACCCAAAGCTCAGCCCAAACACTCATTAATTGGGCCCAAAACGTGGAACTCTACACCATTAGCCTAGCCTATCTCATTTATGTAATTTCTAGGTTATTATATTAGTATTTAAGGAATAAGACGACCCATTCTAGGTATGCCTCCCAGAAGGGGAGAAGCATAGACACATTACATTATACCTTCTTAATTGTTTTTCTGTAAGCTATGAGCAACTAAACCTCCTAAGTTAATGTTAGGAGCTCTTCTAATTCTTATGGATTAATAATATTACCGTTTCTTCTTCAATACATGTGTGATTCTCTTTTATGATGCATTCTCGTTCTTCATTCTAATGAATCTGGGATGAAACGTGACATTCATCCTGTGTTCTACATGGGTTTCGTGTGAGTCTTGACCCGGATAGCATGGAGCTATAGATTGAAGATACATCACGGATTCCAAGAGTGCAATTTGGGCCAGCCAAAGATATGTGACATAAATTTTGTTGGTCGTGGGTTGCTGAGGTTTCCATGGCACTAAGCTAGAGTCAGAAAAGCCACATTCTCTGATCCGGAAGATCTAACCTTATCTGTGGAGTTTTGAGTAGGATCATGAAAGGGAGTGGATTTCTTAGAGCTTCATCTTCGGCTATAGTAAGAAACCATGAGCTAACTTGATGAGAGGACATAGGTAACTCGGATATGGTGGACTGCTATGGAGAGAGAAGAGATCAACTTGATAAGAGGACATGAGTTGAGCACTTACGGATGCCATTGAAGAAATCATTCGTTATTGAAGTAGGTAGTAAGAAAAGTTAATCCAGAAAGATAAGGCATCTCCAAAGCCTTAACTAACTTCTTGTTATTATTTTCACATCAATCTGGTATTATTCCTTTATTAATTTCGTTTATGCTTTCAACCAACAATCATCTTTTCTAATCACCTGACTTAGATCTGCAAGATAGCCATTGCTTGCTCCATTCGAAAATCTCTGTGGGATTCAACCCTTACTCACGTAAGGTATTACTTGGACGACTCGGTGCACTTGCCGGTCAAGCTGTGCGGAGTTTAAAATTTTGTGCACCAGTCGCGACCGTACGGCGTTGATCACTTACAGCCTGCCATGGAAGGAATCATTTACAGTTGGAGTAGACAGTGGTTGCAATTTTCATGTACCATTAAACCTCGCCAGTTTACGAGTAAATTTTTGTTTTAAAACAATAGTAGTTTAGAGTCGCATACATACAGTATAACAAGGAAACATGTGTACACACATTCAGAGAATAGTAGAAGGCAATACATAAAACATCATACCATAATATACATCATAATATAGAAGTAGTGATGAATGGAAAATTGACGGTTTAGAATTTCATTAATGAATTCTCGTTGCAAGTATAGTTTCTAAACCAACAAATAATCCTTTCATACAAAAATTTTGTTTGTCACAAGTACAAACCCCTAAAATCTATAAACCGAAGTATTCAAACCTCGGGTCGTTCTCCTTAGGAATTACAATAAAGTGTTCTAGTTATTGGTTATGAGGTATGTTTTGGGGTTTTTTTATAAGAAACAAGAAACGTGAATGGTAAAGGAAATAAACTAACAACTAGAAAGGTCTTGGCAAGGTTTGGTGGTCAAGGATCTCAATCCCTATCACTAACCACAACATGAGAATTGGCAAGGATCAATCCCATTAAGTCATCCTCTAACTAGTAGTAAAGGAAAGTCAAATGAGCTATATCAATCCAAGTCCATAAGTCCTAGTTCTCCACCAATTCAATTAGTGAGATCTAGAGTTAATGGCTCCCAATCATCAATTACTTGGACATTAGTAACTCAAGAGTTCCTAAGTTACCTTCCCAAGCCAAGAGCATAAAATTCTACTCTAAAATCCAACCAAGCATTTTATCAAACACTTAGAAGGCATAAAAGGAAAGCATAGCAAAATTGCAAGGAAAGTAAATCTACTCTACTCAATTGCAAGGAATTAAACAATAACAAATCAAATGAACAATAAAAAAACATGAATCATAAATTGTATTAAAGAGAAATAGAAGAAACAAAAGTGCATCAACATAAAAGTAGAGAATTACAAGAATTAAAGACTAAACTAGAGAGAAGAGATGTAGAAGAAGAAGAATTACAAAAGAAAAAGTGAATCAAAGCATGAAATTAACCTAGATCTAAGAAATTCTAATCTAGATCTAAAACCTAATCCTAATCCTAGAGAGAAGTGAGAGCTTCTCTCTCTAAAACTAACTAATCCTAATCCTAATGTGTATGAATGAGCCCAAGATGTGTGAATGATGTGTTCCCCTTTAATCCTTGGCCTTTTAAAGCTTTTCCCGCCAAAAACTCAGCTCCAAGTGGGTCCAGAAACCCTCCAAAATCGCCAGTCACGAGTTCTCTTTAAAAATCACGTGCGGCCTTCGGCGCGTACGGGTACAGCACGCGTACGCGTCCATGGAGCATTTCGGGATCCGCACGTAGGCGCATAGTGTGCACGTGCGTCCATTGTCGTTTTCCAAATCTTTGGTTCTTCATGATTTCTCCACTTTGCATGCTTTCCTCTCTATTCCTTTGATCCATTCTTAGCCTTTTCAATCCTGAAATCACTAGCAAACACATCAAGGCATCTAGTGGAATCAAAGGTGAATTAAAATCAATAATTAAGGACCTAGAAAGCATGTTTTCAGACTTAAGCATAAATTGGGAGACAATCATGAAATCATGCTATTTCATTGAATAAATGTGGGCAAAAGGTCATAAAATCACCTAAATCAAGCACAAGATAAACCCTAAATATGGGATTTATCAACCTCCCCACACTTAAGCCAAGCATGTCCTCATGCTTAAACCAAGAGAAAGCAAAGGGTATCAAAATTTATTCAATGTAAACTAATCTAAATGCAATCTACCTATATGCAACTATTTATATGAATGCAATTGCTTGGTCAAAATAAATCAATTCCCATGAAAACCAATACAAGCACAAGGGCCAAAGGTATTAGCCAATCAAATCCACAATTGAATTGAGTTAGTAAATATTTTTACAAACTTGCATGAGGAGTGATAATCATAGGTGGAGACATGTAATTGAGCGTCGAACCCTCACCGGATGTGTTTGCACTCTAGTCGCTCGGTGTTTAGGGTTGATTCACTCAATTCCCCCCTAATCATGCTTTCCAAGATTTGTTTTTCATCTAACAATCATCAATTATTTCATGCATGCATACAAATATCATGAGGTCTTTTCTTTAGGTTGTAATGGGGCTAGGGTCAAGGTAGGATGCATGTTTGGTCAAGTGGACTTGAGATTTGAATCTTTGATTAACCTAGACTTTTCCACCTAACATATGACAACCTATACAATTAAGTTCTAACCTAACTACCCATTCCTCACTTTTCACATACTCATGCATTTTCTTTTCATTTTATAACACTTATGCATTGACTTTTATTGGACTTTGCTTTGGGGAATTTTGTCCCCATTTTATTCTTCCTTTTTTTCTTTTTCTTTTCTTTTTCATTTTTTTCTCTTTCTTTTTCTATATTTTCTTTCTTTTTATTTTTCTTTTTTTTTTCATTAATTTTTTTCTTTTTGTTGTACTTATATACAAAGGTCTCAATGCATATGGTTTTACATTTAATTAATACATCAGTATGTACCCAATCTCCAATATTTACAACAAAAACAAAAACGCTCCCTTTTTCCCAACCAATGTCCCTAATTTCCCACAGTTGAATGTTACTCACACACACTAGTCTAAGCTAATCAAAGATCCAAATTGAGGACATTTATTATTTTCCGCTTTAAGGCTTGTAATGTGCTAAATTAAGAACAAGTGGGTTAAGCGTAGGCTCAAATTGTCTAACAATGCAAGATAAAAGGTAAGGCTATTGGGCGAGTGAGCTAAATAAAATGATGGCCTCAATCTTTTAAATGCATGTCTACACAAAATAATGGACATAGAGAATCAAACAAATCAAGGATCACAATTATAGAAAGAGAATAATGCACACAAGAAGGAAAATAAGTGGTTATAAGATGTAATCATGCAATTAGGCTCAAAACTCCCAAGGTTGTGTGTTCTTAGCTCAAAAAACATGATCCACAATATATATATAATTCAAGCAAGCTCTTATGAAAAGTTTTCACTCAAATCCATTGGGATGTCAATGCCCTAAGAATATTTTTCTTGGAAAATCTCATTATTTTAACTAAGCTTGTTGTGTATATGCAACAAAAAATCCTAAAAGACCTAAAAAATGAAAATAAAATGCAAGAGTGTTGGAGTTAAAAACTTGTCACCTAAAAGCGCCGGCCGGTCGGACGACCTCCCCACACTTAAAAGTTTGCACCGTCCTCGGTGCATCCCAAGATGAGCAAGGGGTACGGCGACTCTCCGGATTGCTACCTTCAGCTGGTAGGTCAACCGGTTGCTGCGTGTTCTTTCTCTCACTTCCATTGTTGCCTTGCAGTGCATCATTCATGAAAACAGAAAATAACACCATAAGATAAGAAAATACAAAAGCAAGGATGCATGATTGTTGGAATGAGGTAGTAATCACTAGAATGGAGTGAGTGAATTAGTGTGACATTAATGAAAAATAGGTGTGTGGGTCCTAAATTGCGCGCGGTAAAGAACACACGCACGCTAGCATAAAAAGCCTTGACACAATTTACACAAAAGAAGAATGCACTTCACTCATTCTAGTGTGCTTGAAATACTTTAAACTTGTAGGTAAAGATAACCAAACAAGCGATAAAGAAGCATAAAAGCATTTAAGCAAATGTACAACATATGGATGCATATGATCAAGAAGCACAATGCATTAAGGTAAATGCACAACATCATCCATCAAGAAATTACCTAATCCAAGAAAAGGATTCAAATCACATGGTGGCCAAATCATGCAATTCAAAAAGATTTATAAGCTTGAAGGCAATGTCATGTACTTGGTATTCACCAAAATAAGCATGAAGAACTCAAAACCAAGTAACAAGGTATAACCTCAATCAAAGAATCCAACAATGAGTATAAACAAAATTGATGTTAAATTAACATTCTATGTAGTACTAAGCAGCGATTAAAGGTAAACAAGATTAGCAATCCAACACTTATAAAGAAAAATGTAAAACAAAATGAAAATGTAACTAACTAAACAATTAACTAACTAACTGAAAGAAATGGTTGTAGCTGGTGTTTGGTAGTGTTGGACGAAGGGTAGGAGAAGGGGGGAAGAAAGGAGAAGGAAAGAAATGGAAAGAAGGTGAGAAAAGAAGAATGATGAGATAAGGTTGATCCACGCGTACGCGTCATGTACGTGTGCGCGTGGGTGGTGGTGAAATAGACGCGACACATGCACGTGATACGCGCATACGTGTGCATGGCAAACAAGAGAGGTGACGCGCGCGCATGCTTCACGCTTACACGTGGGTTGCCTTATGCCTCAGGCACGACATTCGCGCAATGCAGGCACAACTCTCGGGTTTGGGGTGATGACATGTCATCATGTCATGTTTTTCTATGCTTTTTCATACAAGAAATTGATGATTTGTGCTTAAATATTGAATACTTTTGTGCATAAATGGTATATATTATTGATCTTTCAATTTTATAAATCTTGTAGGAAATAAGAAGAAAAAAAAGCAAAGAAGCACAAAATAAGCTAAAAAGGAGAAAAAAGAGCTTTGGGGCACACTTTGAAGTTGGAGCACACTTTGGAGCCTTAGACCACGCTTTTAAAAGCGTGGCCCATGACCAAATCAAGGGAGAGTGGCAATCAGCACTCAAAACTCGGCTCTCCCCATGAACCTAGCTTTGCCGTACAAGAAAAATGAGCTTGGTAGCAAGAAATTTCGCTAAGTTAAATCTGGGCGTTCACAGCATGACCATGCCTCCTTCAAAGGGCCATAACTTGAGCTACAGATGTCTGATTGATGTGCTTTCAATTGCGTTGGAAAGTTGACATTCAGAGCTTTTCAACAATATATGGCAATTCATATTTGGCATGAAATTGAGGCACGAGTGAAAGGCATTTTTAAGGGCCAAAAACAAGCAAAAAATTCAACCAATGCTTCCACCAAGATTCGAAGAGGGAGCCTCACTCCAAAGCAAAGTAGCGCTCATATGGAGAGCTCTAAGCTCTTGCCAAGAGCTTTATCGTGCTTCACAAAGAAAAAAAGAGGAATACAGCATGGGAAAAGTGGGGATGCTAGGATTCGAACTTGGAGGCTTCACTAGAGACAAAGAGGAAGCTCTTGCCAAGAGCCGAGCCTTGCCCTGGGAGCAACTTCCATGGGCCAAAAATTCAACCAAAATTCCCATTTAATTCAATTCTTCACACATTAAAAGGACCACTCCAAAGCAAGCAAAGCCCACATAATTCA
Source organism: Arachis ipaensis (assembly GCF_000816755.2). NCBI lineage: Eukaryota > Viridiplantae > Streptophyta > Magnoliopsida > Fabales > Fabaceae > Arachis > Arachis ipaensis. The sequence continues at coordinate 2,373,172 of NC_029794.2, read as the reverse complement.
AAGACATAGAGAAGCTAGAATAGGAATCTCATTTTGTAAATTTGTTTTTAATTTCATTTTTCATTTTCATTTTGCAAAAGCCTATATAAAGGCATTAGCTTCATTTCATGAAGGGAGCTCCACTAGGGAGGCTAGCTCCACTAGGGAGCATTAGGAGTAGAATAGAGAGCTCTCTCTTTAGTTTTCCTTTCTGTTTTGAATGTTGGATTGAGATTGGAGGAATTCTGTTTCATTCTTAATTTGAGATTTCTCTTTGTTTTTCTTTTGCAACATTTTATGAATTGTGATTTGAATCAAAGTCTCTTTACTGTTTTCATTTCTCTTTCTTCTTCAAGTTATTTGCTGTTGGATCAAGTAAGGAATTGAGATCTAGGCTTGTTTTCTGGCCTCCCCTGAGATCCTCAATTTCTCTTCTGGATTTCACAATTGAGTTAAATTTTGTTTCTGTCTTAATCAAGTAAGCAATTGAGCTCTTGGCTTTCCTTATGCTTTTACTGTTTCATTGAAATTGTTAAGTGCTCTTTGACATTTCAAAATTGATCTAAGTCTTCAAGCTGATTTCCTCTTTTGCTACTTTTACTTTTCTGCAATTTCACATTTCAGTTTACATTGAGCTTGAATTTGAATCTTCTGTTCCATTTACCTTGAATTTACTTTTCTTGCAATTTAATTTCCCTGCAATTGTTCTAAGCTTTGATCTACTGTTTTCATTTAATTTCCCTGCTCCCAATCCCCTTTACATTCACTGCAATTTACATTTCTTGTCATTTAAGTTTCTACAATTTACATTTCTTGCTCTTTATGATTCTGTCCATTTTATTTTCTGCAACTTTAAATTCACTGCTATTTACATTCTGTTGATCAACTTCACACAATTCACTCAATGTTAGCTTGACTAAACTAATCACCCACTAAAGTTGCTTGATCCATCAATCCCTGTGGGATCGACCTCACTCAAGTGAGTTATTACTACTTGATGCGACCCGGTATACTTGCCGGTTAGATTTGTATGTTTGGAATTCGTTTTCCACAAAAACACACCATCAAGTTTTTGGCGACGTTACCGGAGATTGATTTAGATCAACAATGATTAAGTGGGTGAGAAGTCTAGATCAAGCATTTTCTTTATTTTTGTTCTCTGTTTTAAGTTGATAGCAAGGTGTTTGAGCTATTGCCTCACTAAGAAATTCTTTCTCTGTGACATGAATTTCAATTTTCATTGATGTTGCGTTTTACAAAATCCAAATGGAGTTCAACTCATCTTATGGTCAAACAAAATTTTATGGGATTTTACCCACCATCACTAATCTCTAATGATGGCTGGGAATATCACCAAGAAAATTCAAATTCTGAGCACTCCAATCCATGGAGATATGCTTCAGAACCACAAGATGAGCAAGAGAATCATATGGGATATTTCTCACCACCACAAAATGATTTAAGTCATTATTCTAATGGTGGCTGGGAGTATTACCAAGAAACTGCAAATTCTGAGTAGTCAAGTCACATGAGAGATTGTCCAATAGCCAAAGACTCACAACCAAAATAAACTTCCAATAGCCAAAGACTCTCAAAGTGTGAGTCCATGCTCAAAAGATTTACGGAGGAGACAAAGAAGTACTGGGAAGAACAAGAAAAGTCCCTCAAAAACATGGAAGTAAGGTTAGCTCAGTTGTTGAGTGCAACGAAGAAAGAGGAAGGGCTCATTGAACCACCAACTCAGAAGGCTCTAGATGAAGATAAAACACCAATAATCACACAACAACCAAGTCTTGAATCCAAAGAAGTGAAGGCAACTAGCAAGAGCATCAATTCTGTCCCCAATCCAGCAAGCAAGCTCAATCAAGCCATGTACAAAAGGAGGCTTGCTGAGAGGAAACCAAGAAAGGGGACAATAGCTAAAACTTCTCCCCCCTTGAGGTCATTCCTCTTCACAAATTGGAAGAAGAGGAAGAAAGTGAAGAACAGGTAGACCGTAGGTACATTTCTTCTCCTTGCTTTGTTTAAATTTCAATAAATTGGCATAGGATTACATTCTAAGTTTGGTGTTGCCATGCAACACTTTGTTTTCAATTCCTCTGGATGATTGCATCAATTTTAAAGTGTCACACTAAGATTCTAAGTTTGGTGTGCCACTTAATCTTCTATGCAATTTATTCAGCAACACCACTTGTCTGCATAATCATAATGCCCTTTGCAGTGTTATTTTTCTTCTTAGTTGGATAAGTTTAGTTTTCTCTTTGTTTCATTCACTTGTTTTTAATGCTTTCTTTCATTAACTGTTTTTGTTAATACATCACCAAGACATCCTTATTCATGACAGATTCTTCATTTGGTGATTGTATTTAACATATAACAGTTTCTTTTGTTTAGTTTTAGTTCAAATAAATTGACATGTGGTTGCATTCTAAGTTTGGTGTTGCTATGCAACAAAATTTACTTCCAATCTTTACTAGATACTTGCATCAATTCCAAGTGAAAGTGTCACACTAAGTTTGGTGTGCCACTTATATTTTTATGCAATGTATCATGCACACCCTCTTATGTTTACAATCATAATGTTTCTGTTTCTCTGTGCCTTGATGGTTACTCTTAATTTTGCTTGCTTAAGCACATGTATTACTAACATTTCATTGTGTAAGACATTCATGATCCATCTTAGCCCCATAGCCATTGTTCTAATTGTTGCTTGAGAAGGAGCAAGCATTCTGAGTTTGGTATGGGAAGAAGAAGAATGGGAGGAAAATGACAACAATAGAGAAGATGAACTACAAGGTTGTAAAGTTCCTTTT